>NC_045476.1:146181347-146416347 GCF_009650955.1 Corvus moneduloides
TACTGTAAGAGTGCTTTTAGTCATTCATGTTACAGGTATTCAGTGTGTAGCAGTTTGTATAGCTTCTATTCGAAATCTTGACGTTCATTTCTCTCTTTTGGATGCAGATGAAAAGATTTAACTAAAATAATAAGTTTGAGTTGTGAAATTGCTGTGATTGAGAAAGCGATGTACCCCTTTAAAGGTATTAGCATAAAGACAGCACATTTGTTTATTATGTCTCAAAATCAGCTTCTAGTATCTCTGCCACAGGTAACAATTGACTTTTCAGGCTTCAAGTTAATAGCCTTGTCTCTTGCTTGTAGGGATCAATATTAGTATTAATTAATCACCATTATCAGCCCTAGGATCTGGTTCTATTTGTTGTTACATCAGCAAAATATCAATATAGAAAGTGGACTCTCTGATCGTCATGGCAACTTCATCTCTTGGGTCAAAGAAAGTTTATCTTATCTGTGCATGGAGAGTGGCAAACTGTTTAGGGATCTAGTTTGAACTCTAAGAACATTGATTTAGTTTTTGTTTGTGAATAGAGGCTGAATTCCAATCACAAGGGATAGGTAAGATTTAAATATTAATGCCCACAGGCTTGTCTGAGAGGGTGTCATTACCATTACTGTCAGATTGTCTTTTTGAGATGACACAATGGTAGAGGAGAATTGTGTAGTCAAGACTATTTACAGTTTAGTAATTTGCGCATTGGACAAACAGGATTTAAAGTGAAAGTATGGAAATTATGTAGCATTTATGCAGTAATATTACTTTTCCCAGTCAATGTATGGTTAGGGTTTCTTTCACTTAGCAACTGTAGAAATAGCGCAGAAACATAGATTAGGAATTGGTAGAAGGAACAGATTTTATTACGCATTCTCGCTTCAGAGATTTTTTTTTAAGAAAGTATTTGAGAAGTGTAGAGAAAGAATATCAATGTTCCACTCACTCCGGAATTAATGGCAAATAGCCATCATGGAAAATCTGAACACTACAGTCTAGTTAGTTATTTTTTGTGTTTTATAAGTTGATACAATTATCTCATGAGTTTGTGATAATAAAGTACTGATAATGCTATTTTATCATGTCAAACCTCCATTTTTCTATATTCTTAAGTGCTTCTTTAAAGTTCTCTTCTTAGACAATGCACCTGAGATTTTTTATTATATATAGTCATAGTGTGGTTAAATCTCTCTTGGAGGGATTTAAAGACTTGATGATTGCAAACACAAGGATTACTTTGAGACACAAGTGCACTTTCTTTACCCAGTTGTTTGTAAGTATATGTGTGTATCTATTTGTCTGATAGCTCCTTAGGACATGCTTTATAGAGACTAACGTACGGATAAAGGTGTATATAGATGAAGAGTATCAATATTCTTGCCTCCTAGTCATAATATTTATTTATTATTTTTAATTTCTAGCGTGTGAAGGAACAAAAAATCTGTGTGTTTTCCTGATGCAGCTAAATATTGTTTTAGGAAATCCCAAATGTAGTAAGATCAATTCAGTACATTTGCAATATTGAAGAAGAGTTCTTATAAAAAATTGCGAAATAAACCGACCAACCAAAACCCAAACACTTGCATAAAGCTTACACTTTAGAAGGAATCACTTTTCGGTATTGACATTTCTCATTGATTATTCAGTTTTATCTAATGCTTTGAAAGGGTAGTGCCATCATGAGTTGGTAGCAGATGCAGGCAGTTGTCACAGTAGCCTTTTCTTTTTTAGAAAAGAAAAAGAGATCTAGTTTGCTATAAGTGTTACACAATCATCTGTTGTATTTTAATAGCTCCTGATATTGTTTGTGTAATTGCAACCTTGAAATTAGTTTGTGTAAGTTAAAATATAGCAATAAAGAAAAAATATTCCTGTTTTCCTATTACAGATATTGAATAGATTTTATCCTTGTTATTTTCCATCGATCTTCTCATTTTTCATATCTCATGTGTCCTGTGTTGAGGAAGGGTGTTTTGTAACACTGTCACCCTTTGTAAATGCTAATATTTGTTTATATTTTTAAGAACTAGCTAGGATTTGAAAACATGTTTAGTAAGTGTGATGATGTATTTATCATCAGAAACCTTTTATATTTATAGAGCTAATTGGGTGCAAGGCTTATTTGTCTCTTCAATCTATTTTTTATATATATATTCAATTTCTTAACTGTGAGTGTATAAATCAAGCTGAAGTGGGACGTTGAACTATCTTATTTTTTGATTACCACCGTATCATTTTGCAAAAGTTTTATGATCAAGGTTTGTTCAATTACAATCATTTTACAATGTGAATATAATTTAGTAACAGAGTATCAAAAATAACAATGCTTTAGTAATTAGTGAGTTATTCTGACATATCTTTATAAACTCTTCTCATCCATTACTCTTTGCACTCACATAAGTGAATTAGAGTGATGTTGCTTTATTCTTCCAGACAACTGAAGCTTTCAGACTGTGATTAGCTGATACAACTGCATGTCGCATGCTGTTTTACTGTACTCGGTCTTTTTACCTTACATTCAGTATACCAGAGGACAGTAAAAATCTTCTTGAATCCAGACACTTTTCCATTTTTCCTTTCCAAATAATAAAGGTCTGATGCCAACTGCAGTAAAATACTACAGCATTTCCTGTGTTACTGGGTTTGCCATCCATCTAACGCTTTTTTGGAAGGTATAAATATATGAGAAACTTAAGGAATACAATCTTTAACTTCCTTCACAGAAGCAGTCCCGTTGATACTACTTAAAATGAATGTGAAATGCTTATAGGATAGGAGCTTAAAAATACCCAAACCCACAAATGGTATCTAACAGTTTGGTGTATGTAAAATTAGAATGTAGAGTAGAATGAGACTAGGTTTAAATGAAGTGTTTTCATTATGTTCAAAGGAATTCCAGAATTCACGTTTTGTCTCCTGTGCTATACATGTTCCTTTTCATATTATCTGAGAAGTAAAAGTCAACTATTGTGGCAAAAGTTATATAGAAAAATATAATTACTTTCTAAACATACTTGTAATTATTATTGGAAAGTGATTTTTAATGAGAACAGAATGAATTTTACTGTAAAATAAGAAATTCCTCATAGACTCAAATACGATGAGAGAAGTCTTTCTGTGTGTCTGTTGTAAAGGTTTTCCCTGCTGAAATGGAATAATCTTGAAAACAATTCTTTACAGTGATACATGGAGGTGTTTATTAGGCTGAGAAGAAATTCTGTACAGGGTGTTAGTATTTTTTACTTTTGTAGTTGCAGCACAAGCCTCAAAGGAGGGCTGTGTTTTACTTGTGTATTTGGGATCATCATTATAACCCTGCTATTTAAGACTTGATTTGATTTCTATTATCGAATGTGTAGGTTAACATTTATAAGTTATTGTGAAAAAATTGCAAGGACATTGTCAGATCTACTTGAAATTTTGTATATATTCTGTAGATTCCTAGGTTTTGTATTCACTTTTCACTTTCAAATTTAGGCTTCATATTAGATGACAATAAAGATCACTGCTCTGAAGTTTTGAAGAAGTACAACAAGGATTTTTGTCAAACATTTTATATAGCTTTATGCAAAGAAAATGAACCATCTGTAACTGATGCGTCAAAGTAGGACGCAATTGTTAAGCCAATGAAGACAGTGGTAAAATTACCAAAGCTGAAGTAGCAGTAGTTTTTCTAAAAAAAACCCTCAAAAAACCTGTCTCCACTCCCTACCACCCCCTCATGATACAGTCTTCACTAATAAATATGTATGAAAAGGCTTTTAGAAGCAGTAACAGATCATTTTTGGAAGCTTTCAATCATACTGGGTTTTGAGTATTGTATCTCCTAATTGTACTTCATCCATTTCAAAACAAGTGTAGACAAAATGCTCTAGTTTTGTAGGATGCAGAAGAGTAAATCTGTATGTCCATAAAAGTACTGGTTTTTGGGGCAGTTTAATTTGTCAATAATCTATATTCATATGAAAAATACTGAAGTACAGTTGAATAGCAGCGTGTATGTGAATAGGATGGAGTACCTCTGAGAGGCCCTTGGCTCCCAACTAGCTTAAATTTGTAAGGAAACTGCTTAATTTTTTAATAAAAATGCATATATATTTCTATTTTTTAAGAAAACCCCCAGAACTTGCTTGATAGTTGTTCTAAAAATGCATTGTGGTATTTCAGTGAGCACTAGGAAACTTTAGAACTGAGAAAAAAATCTCAAATATTTGACAGTTTCTCTGGGAAAAATATTAGCTAGTTGCTAAAAATACAAGTGCACTTCTTAACAATGTGCATCTTGGACAAACAGACGCATATTTTGTCATCAAGTTACTTAAGCTTCTGAAGTCAGGGCTACAACTGGGTCAGATGATAAGATGAGCACAACAGAAAAACGAAGAGTGGCTCTGATAAAAACTGATTGATTGATGTCTGGCTTCCCCACCATCACAAGCAGTTGACAGTTAGTTTGGGATCAGATGATTTGGCTTTTGCGATAGAAGATGGGGCCTGGTAGGCAAGTCTGAAGGACAAAAAGGTCAGTTTCTGTACAGTGTCAGGCAGTGCTGGGTTCCCACAAGGTGGGGTATTGGATTAAGATTTTCTTTAGTTACAAGACTTAACTTTCCATGGTCCATTGCAAGGCCAAGTAATCTGGTCAGTATTAATGCAAAAATACAAAAGACTTTCAATTGTGAGAGAAAGGAATAAAAACATAGGAAGTATACCTGTTGGACCAGTGAATTACAAAAAAGCCCAGTTTTGCTATTTAATTTCTGTATTTGCTTTAAGCATTATAATTAATAGCAATTAATGATTTATCAAGTCTGACCTTGAAAATTGGTTTCCACAATGGATTTGTCACTGCAGGTGCAATGAGTTTTATGTTACTTATATTTTGAGGGACTTAACTTGTAATACACCATTGTGGATAAATTAATTTCAGCTTGTGAAATACTGTTATTCTGTGACTCGTTATGTACAGGATAGCACATTGTACCTTATATATACAAGTATGTATTTTTCACTAGATTAAGAACAATTAGCATGTTATACTTAAATATAATAAAAATAAATTTATGTTAAGTGTGTTTTTGTGAACTGGAGATAATTTATCAATCTGTGACCATACCATGACCACCTGAGTGTTTATGGGGGTTTGTGTGGGTGTGTGTTTTTTTTTCAGAATGCATTTACAATTAGCACTCTCTGTAATAGTCACAGAAGGAGAGAAAATGTGCAAATGAAAATTGCGACATAATATCTTTGGAATGAAAAAGATTTTCAAGACAGCCATGAAAATGTGTACAACTGCCACAGAATTGGAATTTGGACAGCTTGGATCTGAATTTAGATTTTTGGACAGTTTGATACTCTCTAGAAATCCTTTATAATGTATCGCTTTTCTCTGAGTTTTAAGGGTCACATCTCCAAAGGACAGTTGGGTCTCAGCTAATGCTGCTGACTTAATATCAGTAAGATGAATTCTGCAAGGTGCTGTATTGCTGATAGTATAGCTGGAATGCAGTATGAAAGAACCTGTAGTGTAACCTGGAGTGTTACCAGTAATAAGTGATCAGTGCAGGTGAGCTGGTGGTCATTTGAACAGTGATTCGTTATATTTCAAGAAAGGTTGTTTTCTTAGTGTCTAATCTCTGGTGATCTGTTTCATTTAAGAAATAATAATTAAACAAAAGGTCTTTGCCAAGAAATAACACAGTTTTATCCTGGCTATTTTTATACCTCTCTTTTGAGCTGTATGTTAAAGACATAATTTAAAACACAGAACTCAAGGCTTAGAGAATTATTTATGAATGCAGATTTAAGACAAGACTGTGGAAGGGTTTAAGAGCTTCTCCAGTATTATTTATATTATCTTGGTGCATCCCTTTGGCATCAGAGCTTTGTTAAGTTTTCATACATTATTATCCTGATCTCTCACAGCATTACTACAAATAGTCTGAAATAAGCTATAAAAGCCTATGATAATTTGAACATAGGGTTTAGATTTTCAGATGTGTTTCTTTGACAAACATGTTGCATCACAGAATAAGTAATTCTTTTTTGAACATCTTGTACTGAAGTTTTCCAAGATATAATTATATGCTTAATAAAAATGAAGAGAGCTTTATTAGAGTTTTCTTCAAAGTATAATACTTGGGTTTGACCAGCATGGTAGCCTGCTTTGTTGGCTCTTTGGGAGTTTTACACCTCTAGGCTATACAATTGAGACTCATTTAGTTGTACAAAGAGGAGAATTGAGGTTGGTAAATCAAAAAGGTGAAAAAAATTAATATTTCCAAAATAATCAAGATCAGCAGTTCTTATAAATGAAGAGTAACAATCAGCTACTTAGACCAGCTAGACTGTGTAATTTTATGATTAGTCCTGCAGCTTAGGAAATCTCATTTAAGTGGGAGTGTGCTTTGGGGATGTTATGACTGGTCTGAATAGTCTGCCATTCATTTTGATGTTTTTTGGCTCCTGGTTCAGAAGTTTTCACTGTCCAGAAAGGTCAGATTCAGGTATGGCATTATTATGCCACAAATTCTGGCTAAATTTTTTTTTCAACATCAATTGTCAGTCAAAGCATTGTGTTTGAAACTATGGCCTTTACATTATAAAACAAATGAGAAAGAAACGTTTGGTGTGTTACTCTTGCCATGTGTAAATTCTTTCAAGTCTTTAGAGTGATTTGTGCACCAGCAATACCAGTGTAAGAGAAGAATAACACCCATTTTGCACAAATGTACTCATTTTTGAAAATGAAAACCCACTTTTGCGTTCACAGAAAAATCTTTGGAGAATATGGATGTGATGTCATGAGGGAAATAACTGCAGTTTTGGCTTGTCTTTTAT
Organism: Corvus moneduloides; assembly: GCF_009650955.1. Lineage (NCBI taxonomy): Eukaryota > Metazoa > Chordata > Aves > Passeriformes > Corvidae > Corvus > Corvus moneduloides. The sequence continues at coordinate 146,188,185 of NC_045476.1, forward strand.
GTTTAACTTGGTGCAGTTTTATGTTAATCTAGTCCCACATTCTTCCAAAATACTTTTTACTGGAGTCCCAAGCTGTGTAGTGATTTGAATTTTGTTTGCAGGGATGTTATAAAACATAAAAAATAATTGGTGAAGACTAATCACATTTATTATTAAAATATTGATTCGTTATAAGAAAAACATTCTTAAATACTTTGCGATCAGTTCACTAGTCTGTATTCATTTCTTAGTGGGCAGATGTTCTTGTTAGTAAAAGTACCAAGATGCAGATGGTACTATTTGGCATCTTTTTAGAGGCTTCACTGTTATCTGTGGTGAGCTGAACACTAAACTGATACATGATTCTTCAATGGCAGTTCATATTTGCAAGAAATTATTTAAATAATTGTAACAGGTCATGAGAAAAAAAACACTCTTAAAAATAGTAATCACAAGCTAAATAGAAAGTTTTGTGTTTCTGCATGTATGGAAGCGTTTTGACTAATAATTTGAACTTGAGAATTATTTCAAACAATATATTTTTAAAGAATCCTTTGCAATCATCCTTATTTAAATAAACATGTATATATGTATCTCAATGTATGTGAGAATTAATGTGCATCGAGGCAGAATAGCAACAATCTAGCATAAAATACACTTATTTTGTTTGAAGAGAATAACATACCTTCGGTAAAGATAATAGTAGTCATAAGCACGTAGCTTGAAATTATGAAGTAATTATTTTTTAATTTTTTGAGTGGTCTTGCATGCTGTATCTTAAACAGACCCCTTGAAACAGGCAAACTCTGGAAATATTGCCTCCATTTCAGAAATACAGAAATTAAAGCTTATGCTTTAGGTTTCCCTATGTGGTCAGTCCATACTTTCCAATCCATGGGCATTTTATTTTGGTGGGGTTTTTTGTTTGTTATGTTTGGTTTTGTGCTTTGTTTTTTGGGTTTTTTTGCATTAGTTGTTGCCTGATGTTAAGGGATTCTCAACACCTACAGCTCTTGCTGACATCACTTAAGATGCCCTAACTAGTACTCTCAGGAGTAGCATCTAAATTCTTAGATTCTTTCATGCCTGTTTCTGTTGATAAGCTATACTGTTGTCCTTCTTTTATTGGAAATTTCCATGTGTGTGCATGTTCATAAGTGTTATCATAGCAAGTATAGCTCTTAGGAGATTTTCCTTTCTGTCTTCCAAAAGACCTGTAGAAATATTTCATTTCAGATGAAAATCTTAAAATCTTACTTTATAGCAAGATCGTGTAGGGGGAGCTACCATGAAACCTCCAAACTCGAAAAGTTTGCCGTGCTTGTCTTACTAAGCTGTTGCTAGTGCTGTGGACTCTTGTCCTGGAAATAAGTTCTGTGTCTTAGATTTTAATGTTATACTTTTCTAGGCACAATCATACAGAGTTTATCTTCTCTAGGTCGTCATCCTGCGTTTTGAAATTTGTAACTGCAGTGCCAAAACCAGTTCCTCTTTTATTCATATCAGGTATTTTACATTCTGAGGGATTTTAAGATGCCAGGCATTTTCATATTGTGGCCAGAAAAATTTTTCCTAAAACAAAACAGCAAACAAAAAAGTCCAGTGCCAAGTCTGGTGGGGATTTTTGCACCTTAAGGATGATGTATCTTCAATTTATGCCTAATTGCTTATTTTATGTAGCTCTCATTTATAACATACCAGAATGTATAACAGTATGACATTACAAAGAAACCAGGCATATTATGCAAAACTGACCTGCATTTATAGAGATCATGAATAATTTTGCTAATAGAAGTAATATAAAACAAAACTGTAAATGAAGGATTTTGAATTTCTGTAAATTACCTTTATAAGGAAAAGACACAGAGACTGGCAGAGGTAAAGATTTGCATGGAAGTGAGTGATGATGTTTTCTTTCAGCCTTTTGAAAAACAAAATATAACATCAGTGAAAATAAAATGTATTTATGGCACCTGAACTATCATACAACACTTAGTTTAGCTCTGATTGAATTATTCATAGAACAGTATTTTGCCCATATGTGATCATCTGTTTTTATTTTATTGTTTTTAAGCTTCTCACAAAAAGTCCTGATCTTTAGGCTTTAGGTTTTACCTTCTAAGTTGTTCTCATGTAACATGTTGAATATTTGCCGTTGTATCCTTGCTTGTTTGTGTTAGATTGCAGTATTGTGAGGACGACTTGAAAGCTGTTAAACATGAGAAAAGCCTCAAAAATTGGCGTGAATTCGATCTCTTCCTAGAAGAGGAAGTATCATGAAGAATGAAGCATTGTTTGTTCATTTGTAGACAAAAAGAAATACATTACTGAATCCAGGGAATTTAGGACATCCTAATACCTTTTTTTCCCCCCTTCCTTTTCTTTCTTCTTTTGGGAGGGAAGAAAGAGCATAGAACTTGTTTGTACTATATACAGGAACGCTGAAAGTCTGTGAGGCGCAATTGTTGATAACTGATAGATTATACATTCAAATATATTTTGATACTTGAATTATGTGATTATATTTGTATGTAAAATATTAAGAAAAACTGTGGGCACCTCTGATGTCTGTGTTTTGTTCCCTAATTAATCATCTTATTAGAGGAACTTCAGGAGAGTGTGTTAAATGTTCTGCATTCTGTATAAAGTAGTACTTTATTAGTGAAGTACATGGAATGAATGTTCAAATTCCATTTTGTTTTGCACATTAATGATGCACTGCTTGTTCTAATTGTGAGTTCATGTAATGGCAAGGTGTTATGCCTGTGATAACCTGCATAGAAAAGAAAATATGTATTTAGATTATTATGCCATTCCTTTTTTTTCTGCATTTTGATTGAGTGGTTCATCCCTTATATCTGATGGAAGTTACTTATCTGATAATAATTACGTAATCTCTGTTGGAGTAAAACAGTTGTTAGTGAGTGATGGACTCACTTTAGAAGCACAACATTTGTAACCTTGCTATAGGAATTATATTTTCTGAGTAATAGAAGACACATTCTATAGTCTGTAGAACAAAAATTTCTTAAGAATACATATGTCATGTTTCTATTTTTCTTGGGTCCTTTCTGGTGTTAAAAGAAAACTACCAAGCAGCAATGTCAAAGCCATGTATCCTCTACTAATGGAGAGTTATTTGCAGGTTATTGTTTGAGTTCTTGGCTAGTAATAGAGAGTAATCTGTAGATAGAATTTGTAGACAGACTTCAGTGTGTGATTTCTTTGTACTTCTGTCATGTTCTCTTATTATTTGGTAAGTAATAATTTGCTCCTTTGGATTTTTCCTGTTCGAAGAACAATCAGTATCATTACTCAGTTTTTGGCAAAACTTTGAATCAGAGACTGGAGATTATTTATCAGGCAGGTACTGGTAGAGCTTGCAATAGAACCCAAGGCCTTTGTGACCTGTTTACCTGATGAAGTACAGTTTTTTGTGTACTTTTAATCATACTCATCTCTACAATAGAGCTTGCTAATGTTAGAAATACCTCTTAATAAAAAGGAATACAGAATCTCTTTGCTTGATCACATGATTCTAATAAAGAAAAGCCAGGCGCAATAAGAGATTGGTAAGACTCTGACATTTACAATCTGATAAATATATATGTATGTAAGAAACAGATCTTAAATATTTATATATACATATATATATATATATATTTAGCTGGTCTGCCTATAAAGCAGAAGGGACTCCAAAGGCCAGTGGTTTGCTGAGTTAACAGAAGTTATATAAAAGTAGTGCCATGTGGCCCTTCCTGGATTCACTATGTGGAGTCATTAGGCTAAACCTTTTACACACACTTGTTGCATCAGGCAAATGGGAAGAAGTTAGTGATTGTCATTGGGGTAGATGGTGTAAATTTGGGAATGATAAATTTGGGAAAAGACTCTATTTCTCACTAATCTCACTTAGTCTCCAAAGCACTTTCCAAAGGTGCCAGTTAATAGAAATGAATAGAAAATGGGTATCTTAGTGTTCTCCTGGCTACTGCTGAAGGAATAACTACTTTTTCATATTTATATGTCATACCTCAGATGAAATACTTTTCTAAAAATTGAACGTCAGTGATTTGTTGGATCTTCTTCTTTTGTGTAAGTGGTAAGACCTAAATTTGTTTCATCGTCTGTGAGGTAGTTATTATTTTCCTTTTTTGAAAAATACATCCAGAGTGAAAAGCAATTCCTTTACAAAACATTAAAGGTAAATTAGCCACTTTTCAAGTGGGGTTTGTTTTGTTTCTGTTTTTTTTTTTTTGTTTTTTTTTTTTTAAGAAATGTATCATTAGGTATAGTACCACTGTCTCATAACAGCTGGGAAATGACAACTTTAGAGTCACCATTTCTATAAATAATTTAAGAATACTTTCTAAATGAGTAACCAAAATTTTTCAGCAAAGCTGCTGAAGTTATGCCATACTGGAAACAGTGGCAAATTTTCAAGAAATTGAGGACTCTCCTTCCTAGTTGTGTTATATCTATTCTGTTTGTTTTGTGTGACCAGTCACTGGAGAATGAATATAAGGAAGAGCAAGTAAACCGAATAGTAAAAGGCTTTTTGACTGCCCTGTTTATGACTTCGAGGGCATTGGGTTTGTGCCCTTTTTGCTTGATAGTGCTCTATGAAAAGATGTGAAGCGTGACTAAGAAGCAAAACCAAAACCACAACATTAATTTTCCTCCTCCTTTGGGTTTGTGCCCTCGTTGAAGGTCTTTATCACTGCTGTAAATGAATACGAGGACAGTGTGGGGAACTCCTGGAGTGTGTAAAAAGATGGATGCTGTAAAAGATGGAATCAAATCAGCTTAAATAGGGATTTCTTAGAAATAAGTTTTATGTCCAGTGCTTAATAATTGATATAAAGAGAAAACAATAATTTACTACCTTAAGATTTAGAAAGCCCTTAAATTGCATCAGTGAACCAAGACATAGTTCATCAAAAGAACAAAGGTCAAATATGACAGTATTGGCATTTTTAAGATACCAGAAAAGGAGAAAAACAATGAGCAAAAATTCTTTCAGGACTCATTTGCATGTTGCAGATGAAAATGACATAATTAAGATACAGTTAGATGGAACCAGATCATAGGTTTCATTGAAATCAAAGTGAATTTTTCAAGTACAATTTCATATTAAGTGTTAATTTAATAAATTAGTGGAGATCAGTGAAAGGTCAGTCTGGAATACAAAGGGTTAAAATGCTGAACAGTGACCTGAACAGGGAGTTGTTGTGTCTCTGAATCCCAGACATACTTTATTAGGACAATCCAGCTGGTTTTCTATTTCTATCTCCTCATTATCAACACGCTTATGGTATGGCCTCTTCCCCCTCACTTCCAATGCCAAGAATTTGGCAGGGACACCATGTGAGGAGGTCAGAGACTGATTGAGAGGAAAAATGAAGTTGAGACTGCAGCAGAGAGGCAGAAAAAGTGAGTCCAGTCGGTGAAGAGCTAAGGTTTTTTGTTTGCTGTGTGGAGACTACCAGCAGACGTTTTTTAATTTTTCCTTGTGAGCACTGATTACAGCTCTGTGTGAAATTTAACTACTGACAGGAGGTTTCGTTTCCTTCTTACTGAAAATGCTGTAAAATAACAGTCAAGCTTAAGGAATTGCATATGTAAAATCAGTAGAAAAATGAACAAAATTGAATCTTTGCTTTCTTCGTAATGTTTGACATCTTCTGTATATTTTAAGAAAAAAAGCTGAAATTGTACTATTTTTCTTTGGAAAAGCAAAGATTTATAAATAGAAGCCTCATAGTGTTAAATTGCTTTATGTGTTGGATCAAGCTTTCTCTGCTGAGAGAAAAAAACAACCTCCAGCAAATGTGCAAGGGAAGGAAGTGGGAGGAAAAAAGTCTTTCTCACACATTTCCATAGTTTCCATTTAAAAAATATATATAAAAATATTACTGCCTTATGACACATGGTTTACATCAACAGGTATATCAGTTTAGTATTAATATTGATGAAACTCTTTGCATGATTTGTATTGATGAAACAGAAAATAAATTTGTTGCTTTTTGTGTCCGAAACCATGGATCAAAGCACACGGAGAAAATATAGAAAGATTTTCTATAGAAGATCAGTTTCTGTTGGTAACAGACTTACTTCTTCAAGACAATATGCAGTGCTTCATTTCAGTGTGATATGGATTATCTCAAAATTGATCTGTGGTTAATACTGTACTAAAAAGTATTTTTGGTTTTTATTGTTTTCCTGGCATTCCCCTTTAACATAATGGAAAAGTGTCTGAATAGAAAAGTGAGTTAATTTCTTGTGTGTGCAGGGAGATACTGATTTTGTAGTTATTACATTCCAATAATTCCTATCGAAACAGAGATTGTGTCCATAAGGAGTGGTAGGATTTAGTCTTTGTCAGATATTTGATTTCCAATTATTACACAAATATTGTATATTTATTACAAACAGATGTTAGTAGTAGGTCTCTGCATTTATGCTGTGGGGCTAATGCTGATGTTTGACCATGTTTTGCAGTTTCAAACTCTTAGGACCAAATGATTTCTCATCTCATTTGTCTGTGTTCAAATCCCAATTTACTCCCATGACATGAGCCCTGTGGTTTAGGGCGATGTGACCCTTAAAGGATGTCCAAAGAGGATGTTAAGTGTGTTAAAAGAAGAATGCAACATTCCTAGGCCTTGATGCTTAGAAATTCTAAATTTCTTGTTAAACTACAGTGGAAGAATATTGTGCTGACTAGCATACTGTCCTGAATTTCTCACAAGTGATAGTGGTGGTGGTGTTTTGGGTGTATGGGGAAAACCTAGCACTGAAATGAAGCAAAAAGTGTGACTTAGAAACAGAGGTTGGTGGGGTATGGGATGGGAGGGGATGAGGGAGTGAGAGCGAGGGACTTATTTTGCTGAAAGGATGAAGGAAAAGTAACAAAATTCCTCTCACTGGTAAATTCAGGTACCTCCTTAATTGAACAACATGAGCACACAAGCAGGGTGCAGATTATAGACAAAGGAAAAAGAAAGGAATTCACTCTGAGCTGGGATTAGAACCTGGGGCTTTCCAGATGTGAAGAATAATTTACACTTAAAGAACCTATTCTCCTAAAGGAAGGGAGAACAGTGTAGTTGAGTTATGCCAGTAAAGAATATATTTCTGTATTAATTCGTAATTTTTAAAGTACTATTTATGCTTTTATTTTTATACTATTCACAGTAAACTCCTGACACTTCTGCCCCCTCATAACAGACACCTAACAATGAAGCAGCTTCAATTAAGAAGCAGAACATCAGCCTCTGGCATCTTACTCTGTTGTTCCATCTTTTTTGCTAGGGAGAATTCATTTGTTTCTTAATTAAGAAAAACACCAATAGCATGAAAAATCTGCTTATGGTACCTGAATGGTAATTAGGTGAAAGGTAAAAAAGAAACACACACATACATTCCAGTAGCAGCCAAAATGAACTTGAGCTGATAAAAATGAACTAAACTACCCTTGCATAAATCGAGGCTGAGAGAAGTGTACAGTCATTATGGCTAAGACAATATGCAAACTATCTTCAAAGAAATCAAATTGCTAGAGTGTTTTCATTTGCATGTATTAACTATTAACATAATGAGGAGAAGTGACATTGGACCCGGATTGTGTGTCTGCTTGGATTGATAACTCTACCGCATCTGCAAACAGGCACCCAAAAATCAGACTAGTAGTCAGATCAGTGTTGAACTCTGAAGTGGGTATGGCTTTTTGGGGGCTTTTTTTGTTGTTTGTTTGTTTGATTTTGTTTGTTTTGTTTCTTTTGTGAGTGTTGTGGATTTTTTTTTAATATCTGGAACCCAGAACAACATGCTGAGATGGGGAGCACAGTCTATCCTTCTATTTTCATTTTTTTAATGTGATCCTTCTGCTACAAGCACTTCATACATTCAAGGTAGATATCAATTTTGAACTTTTTCCCATTATATGTATTCCCACTTACATCAAAGGATGACTGTTACTGCATGTTAGTTTGGAGTTATTGATTGTTTGGGTAATTACTCAGCAATATTTTTTTGTCTTTCAAGACTGTTCTTATATATCAAAATGTCCTTCTTAAACCGTCAATTACCGTGCTCATGAAGAGAGAGAACCCTTAGAGAACTCAGACTTTGGAGAAGTCAGTTACATTCTATTTTATGTGATTACTTAGAACAATAGCAGGCAATGTTTGTGATTGCAATTGTTACCTGCTTACATATTGGAAATAGGTTTAAATAGTTGATTACATAATATATAAGAACTTGATAAATATAGCAACTTCTTTTGTTGGAAGAAAAATTAGAAATAATTAAAAAACCTGAAGATTTTTTCTAAATTATTCATAAAAGGAAAAACTTATAAACTAAGTGCAGTTTTTTTCCTGATTTTCTTTGCCTAAAATCTTTCTAAAGGGGAGTTACTTCTTGATATTTACAGGTCAATATTTCTAAAAGAATGTCATTTTGGAAGAAGGTGAAATGGGATGGGAAGCAGCCACATCCCTTCTTAAAAATTCAGAATTTATGTCATTTGCATAATATGGGAAGAAATTATAATTTTTTATGTTGTATTTATGTATACACACACAGAGTGTATTCATGTGATTTATATAATTTCCTGTTCTTGTTCTTGAAGATTGTAACAAAATAGTAAGTACTTTGGCTTTGCTAGAAGGAATACATAAAATTTTATCTCTGGATGTAAACCCATCTTCCAAGAGGGGAGGAATTCCCATGTGGTTGGTTGAGTGCTGGATGCATTTGTTTCTTAGCATAGCCCAGGAGTCATACTCCAGTCTGAGAGGTGAATTATGTGAAAACTTCTATTTTTGAAAAGAATATTCTTAAGGCAGCCCATCTGCGTGAGTAAAGGTATGGGGAATATCTGTCTAAGTAGGGGTTTACATGTTTAAACTTGATACTGTAAACAACAGACACTGACCTGTAATAAAGGTATTATGATAACACAAACATTTTTCAGTTAATAATGGCTCAGGGAACAGGTGTAACCCAAATACTTTTATTTTTTCTAGATGTGCTTGAACGCTCAGTAATTTCCAGAGATATTGCAAAGCTGGCACTGAAGAATTCTGACCAAAATTTTTTATTTTAGATGGCTAAATGTATTTATTTTTACTTTGTAACTAAGGAGGGATCACTGAAAACAAATATTTTCTCTTTGGCGATTTGTGGAAGTTAGAGTAGGATCCCCCACAGCCCATATGGGCCGTATTCTAGTCTTGAGTCTTTCAGCCTCAAGTTTGAGAATTGGTATATAACTTGCCATACTGCAACTTGTTATTCCTTTTGGCCTTGAAAGATTGGTATAGGAATATCTCTACAGTGTAGGAGTGGTTGTGAAAATGCACGAACTTGTTGGGTACAAATCTCTTGTAATGGCCTATTCCAGGTTTCTGTGGAATAGAAGACTTTGTGAAGGATAATGTGAATTTCAGATTATCTCTACCCATGCAGCTGAAATTTCCATTTAGAGCTACCTTAAAATTAATTATGCTAACTTTTACAGAGACTATATCATGGATGATGTTAAACCCAAAACCAAACAACCCGAACATATGAAAAAATAAATAAAAAATCATGCAGCTATATTTTATTTGATATCATTATATTTTTATTTGCTAAAGATCTTACTTGAAGGCTTTTGCTTTCTTCTCTGGCAAAGAAGATAACTTTCCAAACAAGTCAATAGTTTGTGCTATGATGTTACATTGTGTTGGGCACCTAATACTAATATAAATGATGTAATGATATAAATATCAGGATGCAGACAGGAATTAGCTATCTTAGGTACTGGAATATGACATGACTGCCTTTCAGTTTTGAAATAAAAGTGGAATTTTAAGTATTGTAATGTATGTCAGAAATCGATCTTTTCTCTGTATCCATCTCATGCATAAAAGTCAGATGAAAAATGTTGTTTAAAAATAATTGAAGAGACAGGTATTTCAGAATAAAAAAAAGAGTTTACAGATCTTTCCATATGTAAAACTTGAATATATTTAATAATTCTAATTAACATTAAATTTTTCTCAAATATTCAAATTCTCATTTGCATGAAGTCCCACAGGGAAGCATCTTCTCTTGAATTCCCATAGGATAAGGAGTGAGCAAGGGTTCATCCTTGTGTATCAGCAATTTTATGTCCCATTTTTCAAATTGAGGAATTAGACATGTCAAAAATAGTGTGCACGTATGTGTGTGTGTCTACATGGAGGATTAATAGGAGGATTCCAGAGAGCCTAATGTGAAGAAGAGCCTACTAAGAGAAGTTTTAGGATCTTGTATGTCTTACTGCATTTTGAGATTAACTGAGATTAACCCTCGCTTCCTCTTTCACCTTCTACTACAGAATCTTGATTAATTTTGTTTGTTAGTATTTATATCCTAGTTGTATGTGGGATACCAAATTTTAGTAGACATGCACTATTTATTAGGCTTCATTTTCGTTCAGAAGTAGAATTGTATATGAAATTGTTTATCAGTGCATTTTTGGATATGATACAGGTTTTTCTATGACCTGGCTTTAATGAAAAGAGGTATTTAAGGCACTCATTCCTTGTGCTATACTAGTGTCTTGGGTAGGATTGATATACCAGAAATACCGTCTGAAAGACCAGATCCAAAGAACCCAAGAAAGTTCTTGGATTTAGTCTCTACCTTTTGTTTATGAAAACTACTACACTCATTGAAATTATTTGCTTCACCTTTTGGAAGGTCAATGCTGCTTCTACTTGTGATTTCCGGCTTTTTGATGTCTGGATAGGAGGAACTGTGGAAAATATTTAAAGTCTGCCTTTTTAAAATCTGATGCTTTTTGCAGAGATCAAAGGCCTCAATTGTTTCTTTCAAAAAAAATGGGAGCAGTGGCTAGAGCTGTATGGCAAAGTCTGTTGTACCTTGCACGTCAGTCTTGGAGCTTGGCTTATAGGATACATGGTATATTCAAGCTGGCTACCCACTCATGTCTAATGATACTCTTCTTTTTCACAGTGACATCGCTCTGGAAATATTGTAATGGTGTAAAGAATCTGTTTCCATTTACTGAAAGACAAAAAATATTTTGATGATTTTATAAGTCTGATAATGTTCTTAAAATAGTATTGTAATTCAACTAATATATAAGAATTATAATGACTGCAATGATAGTAATAGAATTATTAGTATTTTTATAGTTGGATTTATATCCATTGTAGAAAATCCCCTGTGGAAAGGGAAGAAATAACCATAAATTTATCATCTTCAGTGAGAAGGAAGGGTCAATACTATGGTGGTAGATCTGTGGGATTTACCTGCTCCTTACTCCTGCACTGCATAAGCATCCATGTGTGAAAAATGTGACTATACTGTGTGATTCACTGTTGGCCCTGAATGTGATAAAAATAGTAAAATAATTTTCCATGGTGGACATGATTTGCTTATAGACAAACTGTCATATGACTCTAAAATCTAAAGTTTGGATTTAGTTTAAAATATTTTTGTTTAAAATATTTTAAATTTTTTATTTCCATTTTTCCATGAAGGAAGAAGGATGGTGTGCCTGGTGGGAAAAGTTTAAATAGTGGTAAAATGTGTCATGCTTATCACAGAGAAATGAAATTTGAATCCTGCATTAATTGTGTTTTTTGCAAGAAAGCTCCTCAAGGATTTTGAGGGCACATTTGGCTATGATTATGTACACTGTTTGGCACCATTTATGCACCAGTTTGCTGTGCTGCTTTGAGCAATGGTACATGTTTGGGGAGTTTTCTTTTAATACCTCCCCTCCTCCACCAGGTCTGAATGATTTGTCAATTTAAAAAAAATTTTTTTTTTTTTTTTTAATTACTAAATCCCTTTTTTGCCAGGAATACTTGAGATTCAGTGACAAGCACATTGGTCTTTATTGATGTGTATGTGGATTTTGTTGATTTGTTTGCTTGGTTTTTGTGGATTGGTTTTTGTTGTTGTTGTTTGGGGTTTTTGGTTTTTTTGTTTGTTTTTGTTTTGGAGTTTTTTGGGGTGTTTTTTGGTTAATTTTTGTTTAAGCATCTCTTAAGAAAGGATATTTCCCCTGAGGTCCCTAGAGGGACTTAGAATGAACTTTCTGAGAACCTCTGTCCCTTTAATGTACATTATCAGTTTCCTGTCTTCTCTTCGTGATCGATGTCCGAACAAAAGTAAACCCCAGAAATCTTGCACAAGGATTATGTGGAACATTACTGCAGAAACCAACAAGACATTTATAAATGAAAACATAAAAAAAGGTTGGTTGTTGCAGTCACGAAGTTCAGCTTCTGCTTCCCCCTATCTTCACTGTCATTGCACTGCACTGGATGTGCCAATCTAGACATTACGTTGAAAAAGGAGGGAAAAAAATGAAATGTTGAAGTGGGAATGTCAGAAGGGCATATTAAGTTGAGGTGATCTTCTCAGGAATTTTTTTAGGAGATGATCTTAAATTCTTTGTAGGCTCAGCTTCAGTACTCTATTCTGCATATATTTGAGTAACCTACAGAGCAGTCTCTTGGTGTAGTCCATAGACAATATTGATGAGGCTGCCAAGGCACACCCTGGTTGCACATGGATTTGTCTCCAGATACCAGAAGCAACAAGGAGCCTCAATAATTAGTCCATGTCTAAAGTAACTCTCCTAGTGTTGTCATTTCACGAAGGTATTAAATATGTTACTTGCATAAGTTTTTATTGCTTTCCATTTCCAGTGTTCTTTAGAATGACACTCTTTTCCTGTGTCATAAATTTTGAAATTGAATCTCAAAGAACAAATAATTAATGGTTCTTCATATTCTTGTACGAGGTTACTGCTGCAGAGCTTGCAATGTGTAATGTTTGTTGGTGAGGACATTAGCTGCGTTTGTTGAGCTGAACCCAGCTGCTGATCGTGTAGGATGTTCTTCAAATGCAACCTGCGGATGGATTGAAACCACTGCTTGTGAGCAGGGGATGTTCTTTATGACTTAGGGATGTGAGAGCATTTTTTGCAGAATATGGCATAATCTTTCTAATTTTACTTCCGTAATAAGTGAGAGTAACCACGTATCTCATTTCCTTTAAGACATACTGCAAGATAATTTTCTTTTCCGTATCATTCTTGCTTATAGTGGGGAAAAATAAATCATAAAATAAGACATGAAATTTGGGGAATAGAAACCAAAAAACAATAAAAATTTGCCTGCCTGGTTTTTACTTTTTAAAAAATAACTTTTGCTAAGTTGTTCAGATACCTGATAGCCTGATAGGAAGCCAAAGATACAGAATTCAAATAGAGTTAAGATCTTATTAAAATTGTGCTTTAAAATTTTTCTTATTATTTTAGATCTTTATACTAAATAAGAGAAATGAGTACATTTTCCCCAATCCAGCGATGACATAGCATCTTTATAAATTTCTAGTGTGGCAAACATTAACCCTTTGAAGCACACATGAGTCTGAATTGGGCTGAGAGCCACAAGACATTTGCCGTACATTCTGGAGATAAAAAGAGGAAGAGAAACATCGTGAGGGGTTCACAAGCAGTAGGTCCCCAGGGATCTCACTATTTCCTTACAAAATGACTAAGCTCTATGTGCAGTTCTGAGAAAAGGCAAAGGATACCCTCAGCAGTCACTTCCAGCTCCCCTTCTCCCGTGTCTGGGGATTCAAGCCCACCATCAGCTGTGTGCTGGTGAACTGTGCAGTTGGTCATGGCACAGCTCTAATATGCAAGCATACTTGCTGTCTAAAATGAATGTGTTCGAACACGTTGCCTTCTTAAGCCACTTCAGTTCAGCTGTAGTCATGCTTTTCAAGCCTAATGCTGTAAAACCACTACACTTTGATATGAAAAGTTTTAAGAATCTTTTTTCACTGCTGCAGAGAAGTGTGTAAATTCAGAGTCTGGGAGACAATAAAGCTTGTAAAAACTGAAGTGTCACACTAGAATTGCCCAATGCTGTGGTAATTTTTGTAGAAATGTGAAATTGATCTCTATTTTTGGCTTTATGATTGTAGGATAAAATTACTTTTTTCTGGAGTAGATGAGCATGTGCTCAAGGAGAAGGCTGAACCTTAATCTATCCAAATGAAATCTTGCCATTTTAAAGAAGATCTAATAAAAGGCAGTAACAGGTTTTTGGGTTGAGGTTACAGTACTAAGTGGAATGATAAGTCACATTTAAGTGGTTTATCGAAGCGATTGAATATATTTGATAAACTTACATTACTGTACCATAGTTTTATCTTTCTATTTGATAATGTTCTACTGTGAAACTATATCAAATACCATCCCAAGAATTTATAAATAGCTGAAAGAAAAAGATTTTGAACTTTCAGTGGGTATTTGGTGCAACAAAACTACTTGAAATTGCTTCAAATATTTAAAATGTTTTTGCTAACGCATTGGCTCCCAGCGGTGAGAATGGTCCAGGTACCAGGCTACTAGCCAGAATTGGTCAGTTACCCATGCCATGTTCTAATCAGGGCAATGAGCTTCCAAATAAAAGGTGGAGAGAGATAACTTTAAGATATTTGGTACAAAAAGGTAGGTAATATTTCTTCTGGTTTTGGAGACAGGAATGTGATTAAGATACACTAAATGGAAATCCATACAAAACCAGTTCAGATTTTTGGAAGAGGGAATGTGATTAAGATATATTGAATGGAAATCCATACAAAACCAGTCACATTGTTAAAATATTCAAATATGCCTTACTGTAACAAGAAAGCACTGTAATGTACTGAAATCAGCAATAGAACAGCTGTGTTTTAAAGGACAGTACTTTGAATGTCACTTGACAATTTGCTTTCAATTAGAAGTAATTTACAGGAAGATGCCCACAAGCTAATCTTTACAGGATAATTAAGTTCCATTTTCTTTACTTTTAATTAAAAAGCAGAAAAGATTTAGCTGATCCATAAAAAATGTTCTGTTTAAACATTCATCAGACTTCACACTCTTTTTTTTTTTTTTTGTTATTTGTTGTAGCAGATGTTATCAAAACTGCAGTCTGCTGTTTTAAACCCAGTATATTTGGGAAGTGAAACGCAAGTTGCAATAGGCGTGTACAGCTGAGGTATGATCATTTAGCTTCTCTGTATTTGAATAGCTCTAAAATGATATCCATACTCTGGGCTTTAATCTTGCTCCTTCCATTGCTTGCCGTTGTGGTGAGAGAAAGTGAAACAGATGAACAGCTCTGGGAATGCTAATTTTCCTCTTGCTTTCCTAAAGCCATTAAAACCTGAAGTCTAAACATAAAGATGAAACAAGTATCTTTGTCATTAAATTTGCATATTAGCAAAGTTGTCTGTGTGCTTGTAGAATCAATGAAAATGAGAATTCCTTTGCTGATTTCACATTGAATGAAAAAAAAATGAAGTGCAGTTTATGCCCAAATATCTGAACACTCAGATTCTTACATTGCAATGAATTAGTGCTAAGGAGGAGAGATGTATCTGTTTTTCCCAGATATTCCCTCATCATATTGTAGATTTTAAAGAAGTGAAAGGAAATTTAATTCTAGATTTTAAATTTGTCCTATGTGCTGTGAGAAATTCTACATATGAAACTGAATCTTCAATACTTTTTCAAGTGTGAGATCTAGTTGTTGGTTTACAGCCCAGTTACTCCAATGAGCCTGTGAAATGGTACGTAGGAGGGCCATGATCTTAACAAAAATACCTGAATGCTTGTGTTAGGTATTCAGCATATTCTTTATAAATGTTTAACTCAGAATTGACCAAGTATCCGTGATCACTTTTGAACTGAGAATAAAACCATAGAATCATTATGTTTTATGTTGAAAGGGATCTACAGAGATGTTTTAATTCAACCTCCTGCTCAAAAAAGAACCTATTTAAGTAAGGTTCCCAGTCAAATTTTTTATTGTCTTCAAGGCTGGAGATTCCACAACCTCTTTTAGCAACCAGTTCTACAGTTTTACAGTCATCACTGTCATCTCTTTAACATTTACTCAAAATTTCCTTTGCTATGTCTTGTGTCTTTTGCCTCTTATCCTATCTCTACGGACCTTCAGGAAAAGTGTGTCTTTGCTCCCCTGGTATTAGGTCCTCCCATTAGGTATTTGAAGACAGCAGGAAGAACTCTTCCTAAACCTGAACAATTCCAGCTGTCTTGATTTTCCCTTGCCGTAGTCCTGTGGCAATCTTGCACTCCGCTGCCAGAGTCATTCCAAAACCATCTATGTCTGTCATGTAGACATGGCACTTAAAATGTGATCTCACTATTGCTGAGTCGAGGGGAGTAATCATCTCAGCCTGCTGTCTGGACTTGCTTAGATCCATGGGCGTGGTTGGCATTTGCTGCTGCACGGGCTCACTGCTGATTCACGCTCATACAGCAAAGCTGTTTTTCAGTATGTTCGTCTCCAGCTGGTACTTGTACCTGGGATTTAGCTGTCCCAAAAGTAGAGCTTAGAATTTGCCTGTGCTGAACTTCACGTTTCTGACAACTCAGATCTCCTTTGTAGCAGCCTTGCCTTCTAGTGTGTCTTGGTAGCTCCTATCAATTTGATACAATTTCAAACTTGCTGAGGGCACTCTGTTTTGTTGTTCAAGCCATTCATGAAGATCTTAAGCCATATTGACCCCTGAGGAGTGCCTTTAAGTGAGGAACTTGTTAGATTTTGTATTAACCCTTTAAGGCTGGTAATCTAGCCAGTTTTCTCTTTATAAAATCAAAAATGCAACCCATATGTTAGGAGGTAAATATTCTTAAAACATTTGAAAACTTTTGAAAATAAAGATATTTTATGTATGTTTTTTCCATAAATTAATACTAGAATTACAATATCCAAATACACTGAATTGTTTTGTTGCAATTAGTGAATTCTGTTATTGAAATAAAAATTTCTATCTATTTCAAGGTGTCTAGATTTGCTCTTGAGTTAGCATATAAATTAACAAGAACTTTCTAAGTGGTGATACTCAGTAAGCCTTGGTGTAACTAAAAATATGATAGAACAGTTTTTGATGAAGTTAAGAGTAGTCAACATGGTCTGTAAAAAAACATAGAACCAAATTCTCAGAAATCATTTTCAAATTGAACTTTTTGAGAATTCAGCAGTCAGAATTGTCTTGCTTGGAAAAAATCTCTTGTATTTTGAAGCTGTGCTAGTGCACAGCAACCTGTTTGCACATAGATACTTTTTAAAAAGACATTTAATATAAGCTATTCAAATGACTTCAGCTATCTCTTCTGTCAGTTTTAACAAGTTTTTACAATTACAACTTATAATTTCACTCTACAGAATTCGTTCCAGCACTATTAAGAGCAGAAGGAAGTAAGAAAGTAATTTGTTGTTGTAACTGTCATTCTTGTGGTTTCTTTTACAAATGTCTAAGCATGTTTACTTTCATCAAAAGGCTTATGGAAAAATGAGGACACACTTATGAGTCACCTTTTAAAAAGGCTAGAGAACAGTATGGAAATAAATTTGAACATGTGCTTGTTTGGAGAAGAATCACTTCATATGCAGTTAAATAGATGATTTATGGTCACTCTTAGTGTAAAAGTCTTCAACTATCTAATTGTTTGGCATCCAAAATAAGCTAATTATTTAGATTCCTCTTTGGGAAGAGAAATAAACAGTTTTACAGGGTAATTAATTTTTTTTCAGTTTTACACCCTGCTTTAAGATTTGCTTTAAACCAGCATACTACTGAGAAAGACAGTGATGACCTCTTCCTTTTGGCTGTTAGTTCTTATGGCTGTTCACATATGGCACAAATGTTAGTGTGTCCGTAGAGCAGACTGGGGGAAGGAACTGTTCCAAGTGAAAACCAGCTTCTCTCCCCGTTCCTCATGGTTCAGTTTTAATTCAAATCAATTTCTTTATCTGGTTCACCTGATGGCCACAGAAGTACTTTTGCTAATCCAACAATGAAGACAGCATAACTTTAAAAGTAAGCAGAAGGGGTAGGGCAGCCTGTTTTGGGAATGCAGCCTGCTTGGTGTCAGCATAAGAGATAATAACAGTACACTGCTAGACAGATGTTTTAGGATGGAATCACTCCGGGATGCTCAAAAAAAATGCTCTGCTTTGTTTAAAATAGTAGGTAGTGATATGTAAT
The DNA here is from genome assembly GCF_009650955.1 of Corvus moneduloides. Taxonomy (NCBI): domain Eukaryota; kingdom Metazoa; phylum Chordata; class Aves; order Passeriformes; family Corvidae; genus Corvus; species Corvus moneduloides. The sequence continues at coordinate 146,206,251 of NC_045476.1, forward strand.
TAGTGCAGCAGATACCTTGGTTGCTCCTTGCTTATACTAATATTGCAGAAGGCAGAATACTGTGTGTCTTGAATGAGAGTTTTGTATCAGAGACAGCTGCAACTTTTTTTCCTTGTATGCCTTAGAGCCTCTTTACTTCTGTATACACTTTTGTAAGTGAACTTTCTGTGGACACTTTTCTTTAAGATGTTCTGATTTTTTTCCTCATGAGTAAAGAATCCAGGTTTGAACTCAGATTAGTGTAAGAAATTATACCCTTTAAATATTTGCTTTAGAAAGATAGAAATAGATAGAACTGAACTTTTAAGTCTTTATCTGTAATACTAATTCCCTTTGATTGTAAAAATTAGTAAATAAAATACCATTGCTTTTCTATGACTGTACAGAAAACTTAGTTATGCTTAGCAATGTAATAATGTATTCATCCAATGTTTGGTTACTTTTTGGTTACTGAATAATCAGTGAAGCTTAACACTTCAGGGGATTCAGTCATAGTCCTGAGATGAGAGTCTTGATGAATAATTTGAGATATATTCTGATCCATTAATACTGTGAATATAATTTCAGTTGAAGTGTTCCCAGTTACTTCATTAGTGAAGTTCAGATGATTTGCTTTGATGGACAGGAAAAACATGTTAATTTGCAAAACTGTAAACAAAATAGTAAAACATGTTCCCACTTCGAACCCAGAAAGGTGAAGATAGTCTATTTTATATTCTAAACTTAACAGATGTTAAAATTTCAATGATGTGTCACTGAAATGTCATTGCAAGATGACATTTTAGCATTATGACTGTAGCATAGTTGCCTGAATCTCTCTGCAAAGCAACTTTTCCATTTCAAAATTATTTTGCTTAGCTTCAGTGATTTGTACTTAGTCTTGTAAATCCATAAATATTGTCAAATCAAGAAACAAAATATTATTTGAATTCTTCTTTTCAATAAATGTTAACTAAACTATTAAACTACTAAATGTAATTTCTTCTTGTTTCTACTGTTTTTCTTCTCACAATCCAATTTATTTCAGAATTTTAATGGTTTTGATGATATAGATCTCTCCTGTGTTTCATTATGAAGGCCACATATGTGCTGAGAAAAAAAAAAGAATTAAATTTTTACTCACAAAGTAACTTTCCATCCTTTTATTAAATGTACTTTGTACAGTATTTTAAAATTATGTTACAAATTGTCTGAAAACATCACTTGTATACTGTAGAGACAAGGATGGAAAGAGTACTAATGGCGTTCAGACAAGCAGTAATTAGCTATGCCAATAAATAGGACAATTTAATAAATGAGTTATAGCAAGAAGGAGTAAGTTGCATAATGAATAATTATGGGACTTTGGTACTTAAATTATGAACAGAAGACCAAGGTATAGGAAGGTGTCTCAGAACAAATGTTGTATGTGGTTTCATATTAATGTCATAATATGACATTAAATGATATTACAATAACTTATTTAGTAGTATGATTCTAATATTAAAATACTAAACCCATCTGTCTGAGAATATTACACTATCATAAAAATCATATTTCTCAACCCGAAATATAGTTAATCTTAAACATTGAGAAATGTGCAGATTTGACATGAGCAGACATTTAGTGAGTTTGTGAGAATCTGAAAGCTGAGGAGGGACTGGAAAGATTTTACAGCAATAGTTCTCTCTTTTGTGTAATATTCAGCCATTTCACCTTGGATTTGCTTTGCTTTAGAAATTTTTCTGAATGCACAAAAGCAGTCAGAAAAATTTTGTATGTGTATGGAGAATGGGGAAATGATATGAGGAAAGGGGAGAAAAGAAGCTGTCTGGGGAAGTGAAGTTATCTGTGTGTAGCTTAAGGAAATGTAGCGTCAAGTAATGGAAAGATGGGACAATTGTTTGGGAAGTTGCAATTCATTTTCACTTGGTCTACAAATTGTTGCTATTGCTTCTCAAAGTTCATTATTCAGTTGCAGCTAGAAATAGAACCAGAATAATTTATTTGTTATTGTAGTTACTGCAGTATTTGTACACAAGGGCGGGAGAAGATGCTCCCACAGAGTGTGATGTATACCTGGATGTGCTGTGGTCATTTTCTTCAAATCTCTTGTATCTTCTACTGAATGAGTGTCAATCCAGTGCCTACTCCGAAAAGCTGTTTTGTACAACCAAAATGCTTAAGCATTTGCTTAAGCAAATGAGTCAATTTACCTAGTATTAACCATGTTAACTAGCTAGTTCTCTATGCTTTCCTTAGCAGACACTTCCTGAGCACTGAACTTTACCACGATAATGTAGCTGCCAAAGAATTAACATGGGATATATAAATATAATGCATACATGTGTATATACACACTGTAAAGGAAAAGTTGTACTGAGGAGGGAATATCCAACCTGAAAGCAGCAATACTCCTGCTCTCTTTTCGAATGTGAGTGCTAAAAGAAATTTCTTTTATTTATGTAGCACCTTTCATTATCATCAAAAACCCTGAGACCCCATATAAGACGATAAAATCAATGTGATAAATAAATAAATATGAAATATAAAGCAAAGTCCTCAGGATTTTTTAATGGGAAAAAACTTCAAAGGAATGGCAATATATCCATACTTTGAAACTCCCTAGAGGAAAAAAAAAAAAAAAGTGAAATTAAATAGATTTTAGGAGAGAGAGTACTCAGTACTCCTTCCTGTAGAGACACAAAATTTGTAAATACTGAGTGGTACCTAAATGATGATATCCATCAGAATCTGACTCCCTATTGAACTCAGGTTGGTCCACCTGAAGACTTTAAAATTCATCAGAAGGGAATATCTAAAGTCACTGTTACTTGTAGGCCTACCCTTTAAGGAACACAAGGTGAACATAATGTGTGACAGTACAATTGGGGGACTGGACTCAAACCCCAGATGCCCCAAGATGTATAGTTCTTTTGGAGAACAGTTATCTGAAAATGAAACTAAGATCATTCATCTCCAGTTCTCAAGTAAAACTTCAAGTGGGATAGGCACTAAATAGGAACATATCTTTTAGACCTACAACACAGTGACTGCTGTTTAAACCCACCTAAGTTCTTTTCAGAATAATGAAGAGATCTGTTTTGATCAGCATAGCTTATTGTGCTGTATGACCTTTAAGATAAGGAAAAAGACAAGAAAAATGGCAAATGGTCAAAATTTAGAGCATTTATGGTATTAGAATTTAGAAACCTTAGGAATTCTTTTATTATCAATATTACAGGATGCCCTCTTGATTCACTAAGTATGTTAGATTTGGAATGAAAGTTAAGAAAATAGGTAAAAGGAACCCATCCTCCTCCCTCAGGGAGTCTCAATTTGACATCTTTGTGCCCATGAGAGAAGAATACTACTTTTAATTTTTTTTACTACAGATAGCTTATTCGAAGCTCAAACAGTCTCTAAAGTACTGTGGCCTATTAGCTAACAGGCAAATACATGTAATATTTGGTACTAATAGTTACTGTTGTGTGACAACATTAGGCTCTCAGCCTGCCATTGTGGGAGACCATAAGTCCAGTCTTGGAACACTTGCTGCCTGCCTTGTGTTTACTAGAATAGCTGTAGGTTTGATTTAGGTTCCATTTTTACTGATAGCTAAAGATTTAAGCTGATTTTTAAATGTAAACCTGTGCCTGCCAACCAGTTTATGAACATACTTGCTTTTCTTTTGGTGACAGTCAAGCTTGACTGTAGAAGTTTTCACTTGAGGTCATCTCTGCTGATCTTTAACTTGTGAACTGAGCTGATATGCCTTTCATACTGGCCTACTGGGTAGACAAGTGCTAACTTCAGTGATCTGGTCAGAGACCTCAATAAATAGTTTCTACCTTCTGTTCCTGGTGTCACTCTGATAAAGAATTTTTCATTCTCTATACTATACAGTTAGGAAGATTTGCTGCTCCACAGAAGCCCTGTTTTATTCTCAGTAACGCATTCTGGTATACTTTGCTTTTCTGGAGTTAAAATTAAAACTTTCATTACTTTTTCCCTAAAGTAATGCTTCATGAAAAAGCCCAACAGTTGCAGCTTATGTTTCTAGCTCAATTGTACCATAGTTGATTAGCAAGTACTTTATGACAAGCAGTAAATTTCCATAGGTAGATTTTGTAGGGCTTACCTAACAAATGCATTGACCCAGAGGGCAAGAACCTGACTGCTTCCTCTGACAGTGTTTGTAGACAAGCTTTATTGTAGATTAGGACTCTTCACTTTCAGAGCTTAGACAGTACCTCTGGGCCTAATTGTGAAGCTGAGTAGAGACAAGGGACAAACGTTTGTAGTTGTCAGCAGTGACTCCTGTCCTTTCATGAACAGTGGCCAAAATGCAGTTTTTATGCTGGTCTTGAAAACTGTGTCCAGTTCTCGTGGTATTTGCTCTGCTCCTGACTTTCATGAATGAATTGGAATTTTCCCTAGGATGTTTGAAGACTACTCTGCTCTGTCAGAAGAGATAATGAAGAGCTTTAATATTAATGGTGAGACAATGATTGTGACAAACTTGCTTTTATACTTTGCAGAAGAAAAATGATAAAATGATTGTATCTGCAAATTGAGTAGACTCTGATGAACAAAATTTTAAACAGGTAAAAGCTTGCTGATCCCAGGACAGCTGAACAATCAGACAGAAATGTGTGATGCATCATCTTGTGACCTTATTGGTTTGGATTATTACTGGTTGATACCTTTCCTCATGGCCATGTTGGTTTATTCTTGCTCTGATATAAACACAGTTTTTTAACAGCATTTGAAGTAAATGAAAATATTTTATCTGCTCCAGATGACGTTAGGTCTGGTTGTAATAAATATGAGTATTTACAATTGTGTGATTCAGCACACTTGTTGAAACTTCAGGAAATATCCCTCAAGCATAAACACACTCTACCTGAGGTTGGTGAATGAACATATAGTTGGAAAATGTAAATTTTTTTTACTTAACTGTAATTTATGGATTTTCATGTACCCTGTTTCTACTAGGTGATATTTTCTAGGACAGAGTGGAAAGTAATAATAGGTCTTTGCATTTCTGTGATATCCAGTGTCAAAGTGCTTAAAAGCATTAATTGATCAAAGCTTGCTATGTGGCTAAGTTTGGTAAGGATTCAATTTCTGAAGCAAAACCACCACTTAGTAAAGAGTTGTTTACAGGGAAGTTGCAAGCACAGATATCACTCCAGATGTGTCCTTCTATGAAGCCTTCTCTCATTCAGTGTTATGTGCCTGCCAAGTTTTTGACAGATTGGCAGCTCTTTCTTTTTCATCTTTTTTTTTAATAATTTTCAGCATTTAAAATGTGGTACAAGTATTATCAGTAGATGGTTCCTTTTAAGGACTGAAGCACTGTAGATGCCAAGTACAGGTGTCAGAGTTTTTAAAATGTAGGTATCTGCCTTAGCTGGGTACTCGGAGTCCCTGCGCGAAGTATTTTGGGCTACATCCTCCCTCTAGTCTGTGGGAGACCTGTGTTTCCTGAGAGGATGATGAATTACTCTTACACTGAGTTTGAAGAAAGACAGGATATTTGGTCAGTACTGCAAAACCACTTCTGAGCTCCATGGAGGTGTCATGAGGCTTGAGGCTGGTGCCACACACCATGCCTTTCCTCCTTGGAGGACCAGGCTGAGATTAGTGACTTAGCTGAACATACCTGCCCTCTATCAAGTGACTACACTAATTAGGAGGCAAGAACCGTTTTTGCTAGATTTCTTTGGGTCCCATTACTCTTCCTGTTGTGGCTAAAATTTGGTCACACAAGAAGCTGGAGTCATTGTACTTCACATAGCCTTTTTGGTACATTCTTGAAATAAAGACCAGTGAAACTGAGGCATTGTTTTACATTAGTTGACTTTCTGCTATTCTAAAACAGCAGCTGTGTTATATTGGGTTTTACACTTCATGCTTTGTTTATCTGCCTTCAGTAAATTATTTCCCTGGGCAGTATCTTATCCTTACATCATATTTCTGGTATCTCAGTGGCATATGTTGTACCCACTGGAGCACACTTGGTAGTAATGTCTTCATGATGCTTTCTAATGTCATCAAATTGTACATCCATCTTGTGCTTAAAGATAAACAGATAGAATTGCTGTAATCCAAAGAGCACAGCCACAGCTCTTGTTCTGTGTGAGAGTAGCTCTGAGAACACTGGCTTTCTGGGTCTCTCAAGACCTTATTTTTAAATCCTATGAGCTTTGGATCAATCATACTTATTAACTACACCAAGAATTCTGCTTTAGCTCTGTAAGGTCATGTAGGACTGATAGTAAGTTAGAGCTGATTTTTCAAAAGTGTAACAAGCTGCATTCCTCTGTCCAGGTCTAGTGAGTTTATTGAAGGGAAGACTTGCTGTTCAAAGGAAGGTGAATTTTAACCAAAGTATTTCAACAAACAAATAATTCTATGATTTAGAAATCCAAGTAGGTGTCCTGTCTCCAGAGGATTTCTCCTACAAAACAGTGCAATAAACAGTAAGTAAAAGATACTGCAGAATTGGCCACCAATGTCAGTAAGAACTTACTTCCCTTCTTTTGCATTTCTTTAAAATTCTATGGTCCTGAAAAAATGTTATGCAGCTGAAGGCAGAAAATAGGCTGCTCCGGTATTCCTTTGTAAGCAACAGATTAATAACTAATACAGAGTAAATTTAAATTAAATTAAATAGAATTTTTATGGAAAATTATATACATAATGTTTTCATGTAATGGAACAGGTATAAGTGGCTGAATCACTGCAGCTGCAGCACATCATGTAATAACACAAGCTAAAAAAATGTTATTTAAAGGTGAAAGAGACCCTGGTGTCACTGGTTACCTCTCCATGTTAGATTTCCAGAAGTGACACCTATCCTTTGAAGTAGAGCCTTAAGGATAGAAGCTTGGCTCAAAGCATAGATTTAAAATAGGTGAGTATCGTTACTGTGTATCCAAGCTTCAGTCTGGAATTACAAGCTGCAGTTGTTTGGCTGAAGAAGTAATAAAACTTGTATTAAATAGTCGTGTGTTGACCAACATAGTTCCATAGGCAGGATTTTGTAGGCATGTTTCCAAGAGGTGAACAGGCTGCTGTGCCTTCAACTGTAATATCTGGTTAAAGATTTATGTTGTAGAAAATAAAATAAACCAAAGTCAGTTCAAACATTGATAATTTTATGCCAGTGTATGTAAAAAATATACATATGGATTCATTAATATTAATACTACTAATAATAAACCAGTTCTGTGTAGGTAAGCAGTGACTAAAACTGTATTGTAGAACTGAATTATAACATTTCATATTGGGTCCTGAGGATGTTCTGACTTTCATTCCTGTGAATATCTTTTGATAATTATTTTATTGCTCCTGTAGATGAAGCATTAAAGATTAAAGTTTCCTGTGAAAAGCCCAGTCAGGGAAGTCAGACTATAAGAGGAGATTGTGTGAATTGCACTTTTTGTTATTTCTGCGTTAGGACAGATTGATAGTTGATCAGTAATTTCAACATTAATTTGTTACTGGTTGGATCTCTTATATTTTAAAGTTTTTGCTTAATATTATTAATTACAGTAGGAAAGCACATAGGAATTAAATGCCTAGGTCTCTGTTATGCAGTTTATGGTTATATTTGAGGGGGTAGGCATTATTACTCTGATCTTAAAAAAACCCACCTCAGGACTACAGCTGATCCTATACTGAAAGTCAGATTTCTGTGGAAACAGAAGACACCATAGATGCATGGTCTTTAATTCACGGGGATGTTTTCCTTCTTACCTAAATTCAACTTCTTGGTTGTAAACAGAAGTATTTCAAGTGATCTAGTGAATGTACTTCAACAGAATAAATATGGGTGGCTTGCATTGGTTCAGAGCAGACTGTCCTCTTCAGCAGAGGTTTTGGTAAGAGGTTTTGTTTGGTGAACAAAATTGAGGCTACTAGAAGCTACAAGCTGATATGAGATTCTTAAATAGCTTGTTGGGAAAATAGAGGATATATTTAGTAAGGTAGATAATAAAAAGCACTGGTTTCTTCAGCAAAAGGTGACTTAGTGGATATTTCAGGAGTGGTGCAACACTTTATGCAGAACTGTGTGTGCCCTCCCTTAGAGAGTGCCTGATGTCCCCTCAAAACACAGGTTGTAGTTTTTTTCATTTTCTTGCCTTCTTGTTCATGATAACCAATGAAATCACACTGGATACAGGAATATTCTCTGTAAAATTCTAAGATACTTCTTTGCATTAGGAGGTTTTGTTATTCAGAGGTTAGAAGAAAACTTAACAAAGTAAATTACAGTTTATAAATTACAGCCGATTATGGATTTTGCTGTCTTAGAAAGAAAAAAATAAACTATTAGTGTTTTCAGGTAGAGAACTAATTTTTTATACAAAATTAAAATTTTCAAATAAAATTTTTAGTCTGCATTGGCCTAGTTTTTACTAGATATGTTTTATAACTTTGAAAAAGTTTTGCCCTGTGAAATGTGAAATAAAAATTCCTTTTCATAACATCTGCCAGCATACAGCATGTGCACACCACCAAAGAAAAGCACTTGCAGTGGTGCGTAGGATAGAGCTAGAAATTTGGCTAAAGAAGTGTTGGTTCGTTTCTGCTGGGAAAAATCTTCTGTAGTTCAGTGCCCAAATGATGCCTTAAGGTAAACTGGTTCAGTTTATCCACCTTTGAAGATTAAAAGACCTGAATAATTTCTGGAGGCGGGGGCTGGTTTTTTGGTTTGTTTTTGGCTTTTAACCCTGTCATCCCATAGATCCCATAGATTCACATCTGGTTCAGAGCAGTAAGCAATTAAAATTAGTGCTTAAACCCCACTTCCTCTGTTGACAGTGAAGAATATGCTACTTTTCACCTTTGAGATGATTTAGAAGTGTTAGTACTTACCGTATTTTAGGAATAATTTTCATATTTCCATAGGTTTTTAAGTGACTCCAAATTTTTAAGGAGTATTTAGGAGTCTAAAAATGTACAAACCTTCCTAGGATCAGTTTAGTCTCTTCTCTTGAGTAATACTATTACTGTGACATAATAAAATATCCCACAGAAGTCAGTATGACGTGAAACAATATAGATCGTGACACAGTGAATATTTTGCATTTTGATCAGCTTTTCTTAAAAATTATCTACTATAGAATCACTACAAAATTTAAAAAAAAAAAGCAAGGGAAAAGAAAATTTGAAAACCATCTGTGAAAAGAGAGAAGCACCCATCAGTATCTTATAAGGCTTTATCACATAGTGTCCAGTGGCTATTCAACAGGTATTTTACTTACTTCAGAGACCTGCTTTTGTTCACTGCAGCACAGGGACCTTCATCATAGTCATACTTGTCATTGCTGAAGTGGGTAGAAACACCAGTGTAGGTATGCACTGATCTGCCTTTGAACTTCTTGTGTGTGATTTTGGTGACTGTCAACTACAGTCAGTAATGAGGGGATCTTATTGTCCATCTTCAGACTAAAACCTTGACATGCAAGCTTATCTGTGCTTACATACTCGAAAAGTAACAACCCAAAAGAATGTTATTCCTGTTTATACTCGCATTACTTGTGTCTTAAACCAAGCTTTTATTACATTGAAGTTGATGAAGGTCTTGTATTCTTGACAAGAAGACAATTTCAGAATGGAGTTAGAAGGTTACTTAGTGGTCATCTTGATGAGCCTGCAGTTTTCTCTTAAGATGTTTAGACTGACATCAAATCTCTGCCCTGGATGATTCTGAGTCTAGAATGGAATCTTGATGCCAGTTTGAGTATATCAACATATATTTTGAATTTTCTTGCATTATAAATAGCCATGCTTAACACTGATTAGATCAAGAAGTGCAAAATGTTGTCTTCCAGCCTTTTACAAAGAGAAGGAATTTTGATAGTTAGGATGAACACCAAATATTCTTTTTGTTCCAGTGGTAATTTTCACTGGAAGTAAGATATGAATGAAACCATGTACCTGCTATGCTCACTAGTTTTCATATTTTTTAATAGCTTCTAGATTGGGTGTAGAAATTACTTAAATTGCTGGCATTAGCACTACAGTAGTAGGCTGCTAATTTTGTATTAAAATGTGTTGAAAGCCATCAAACCTTTTTGAAAAGTTTCTCTCTTGTCATGTCCCCATCCCTGCCACCCCCAGGAATTAGTTTTTTATAAAGATTTTGTAGAAAACTCTGTTTTTAAAAGTATAAAAGTTTTCTGTAGATTAAGTCTCATGTAAGAACACAGTAGTACTTAGCTACACGATTTTCCAAGATATTTGAAAACCAATCTGATTTCCTTTTTTGCTGTGTAGTTCAAAGAAGATATTTCTGAGAATTTCTCATGTTGCAATTCCCACTCTATAGCTTTCTTTCAGTCAGATAATAGTGCTTAATTTTAAAATACTTGTCCCTGATGCATTTTTTTCAAAATATATCTGAAGTCAACCTATTTTTGTTCTAGTATTATTCATTTCATCTTACCTTTAATATAACTCACATGATGAAGTTTTTATTAATAACTTGTTGGTGATAAATGTGTTTTTGTCCATCGAGAATAATGATGATTTTTAAAGACAATTATCTATGATTTTAAAGACAATTATCAAAGTTTTGAGTCTTCTAGAGTACACATGTAATAGCCAGAGCAAAGAAGTAATGAACAATAGAAACATTAAAAAACAAGTTTGCTAAAATTTATAAATTAACATAATAAAAAAGATTAATCAATGGATCTACAACGCAGCATAGCTTAGTTCTATACAGCATGAGCCAAGCTCCAAAACAGTTTTGTATGTATTTGATTCTAATAAATGATATTTTCTTGGTACTGCAGTCTTTCATGTATATGGTCATAAATCAGATGTACAGGTCTAGAACAAAGTGCTCAGTGTCAAGCTGTAGTAGGCTCTTCTGCCTTACTGTGTATTTGGCTCTGAGGCTTGAACCAAATGTGGCATATTTATGTTTGTATCTTATGATTGGAAGGCTGTGCCCCATGAAGTGTGAGATTTGAAAAGTATTTGGTTCTAGGCACAATGGTTTGTGAATGTCATGAGGACGGCTACAAAGCACGTGAGTAAGAGAACACCATGAGAGCCCGGCAACAGGGAAGAAAGCGTGCTTATTTTTTTGAAGACTGCTTCAAATTTCTCTTCACAAACTTTCCCTCTCACCATGTTGCTTTCTTTTCTAAGTTAAAAATCAAACCCATTCCCTTCATCTGGTATTACCTGTTTTGGTGAAGGCACAAAGACATTGGTTTGCATTGTGTGCTGCTCCCTGAAATTTGATATTGCTTGCCAGAGAAAACTGGAAGGACATCTGAGGACATTAACTGGCAACAGAATAACCCTCAAGGATATTCCAAGCCTGGATATTGATGATGAGAAAAAAATGCTGTTCTGAGTGTTTTGCTGGGACATCAAGAAAACCCTCAAAAGGGTACATAAAAAGAAAAAAAAAACCTGTATTTATTGTGCTAAATAAATAGCAATTACATGTTGGCAGTGTCATGATAACAATAGTTTCTCCAGTAGTATTGACATAATAATCTAATATTATTGATAGTCATAATATATGAATTGACTGTAAAATGTTCTAAGGTAAGGTATATTGAACCACTGTATTTGATGGCAGAGGAGAGGAGGAGGAGGAGGAAACCAAAGCATAGGAGAAAATTATTAACCAGTAAAAATGAATGTCTGCTTCAGCCTGTCATTCCATGGTCTGGTTTTCTTTTGCTGCAAATCTTTAAATATTTTCAAGTTCTCTGGCATGAACTGGGAGGAGAACCCACAATTCTTCTCCTCAATCTTCACCCACAGGTGTAGCAATATAATATAATGCATGGTGGCATTTCATATTATTGCAGACTGTAGACGTTTTAGTAATGTCTCTTCTATAAACGCGTCCATCTTGAAAATCTAATTATTTTTGGAACAATTTTTGTTACCATATGGCGTGACAATGTTATGCAGCCCGTGACAAGCAGTGCAGCGAGCTGTTTTTAGTGTTTCCTTCTGTATTACTAACCATGGCTAACCATTTTTATCAATATTGCTATTATATTTTATGCTTTGATTTCAAACCTCTTCTTATAAAAGTAGTCTTGAATTTGACACTGTTTAGTAGTACAACTCACTTGAGCTGGTTGTCTGTGTGTCTGTAACGAGTAACATCCACTTTGACCCCTACCTTAGTCCTGGATACTTCCTGTATTCCAAAGTGTCATGGGTTCCCTCTGTTTTTTTAGAGCTCCTGAGGTGTGACAGTCTCATGTAGTATTTTCTGTCACTTGCCTTTTTGATCCCTATGAAGCAGAAACTATATGCCAAATTCATTCTATATTCAGTTCTGCTCACCTTCGTACTGGAAGATGTAAGGAATAGCAGAGAAGAGTGCTCAGAGGATCAAGCAGTGAAATATCTGAGTAACTCTTAGACTGTAGTATGTGAGGAAGATTAAATTGTAAGAACACTTGCTTTTTAGTAAGGTGATAATTTAAAGGGTCATGACAAAAGGCTGTTAGTGTTTGAAGGTATAAACATCTGAAAAAAATGTGTCTTTAGAAGAGTTATAATGAAGAGGGATAAATTGAAACTCAGAAGGAATTTTTCCATGAGCATTAGGTAAAATGCTGTAAGTGACTTCTTTTCCATTAAGGAACAGTTGTTCTAAGGAAGATGTGTAAAAGCAGCATCTTGATCTTTAAAACTGAAATAGGCAAAGTATGAGCAATATTGGAGGATCGGTTCTGTGTTTCCAGATCAGAAGCGGCATGATATGATTGCCTTTCCTACAGGCCAAGTTAGGTGGTACCAAATGTGGTTAACTAAGCATTATTCTTCTAAGGGTACAGAGTACAACATTAAACAAAGTACTGCATTGGATTTTGTGTGATTGCTAAACACACATCTGCTTGTGCACGTATGAAGAATGTCATGGGAAGAGTGTCAGTGCAATTTTTCAAGGGTAGAACAGCAGCAGACAAGAGAAATGCAATTATGGCATAAAACTAAGGGGAAGATGGAGCGAAGACCTTGTCAAACCTTCCAAGACCCAGATGTGGGAAGTGTGGATAGCATTCCTGGTGCCTTGTAGTTTTGGGTTTTTTTTGTAACTGTTGCCTCAGTGCTACAAATGGTGCTAATGTCTGTGTATAATTAAAGTCTCGCTAGAGCACTTATTCTTGGTTTGATAGTTTTGGAGGATTTAAAGGATATTCTTCTTGCGTTTGTTACCTGTAAGTCTATTTGATGCTGGGGTTGAAGTCTAAAATAGACTAGAGTACTACAGAGAGTTCTATTGGTGTTAGTTCCTGCTAAGATAGTATGAGAAAATGTGCAGCATCTCCTGATATTAACACTGAATCACAGAATGTTTGAGGTTGGAAGAGACATCTGGAAGTCATCTTGTCCAACCCTCTGTTCACACAGGGTCACTCAGAGAGATGTGTTAGTAGCTACGGCAAGAGATTTTAAAAAGCGCAGTTATTTACTGGAGAATACTTTGACAAATGTGATTTTCTTTTTCATAAAGGGGAGCTATATTTGGCAAGAAGTCTTGGGAAAAAGAGTTTCAATTTATTTTGTCGATTAGTTCATATTTTGACATTATTTCATGATAAACCAATAGCAGTTTTGCATAATTGTCACTGCTCTTATTTGCATCGTAAAGTGACACAACCTTTCAGTAGCTAGAAATGTTTTAACATGGTAATACAGACAGGAAACATTATGTTGTAAGAGCAGTGAAATGTTTCCATAAGTTATGCTATGTGTAAGGATTTAAAATACAAAATGATGAAATTCAGTACTAAAATTTATTAGCAGTGAGTATGTCAAGGATTAACCAAAAAAAAAAAAAAAAGAAAAATAGGACTAAGACATAAAGAATAATATTCCAATCCTTTTTTTTTTTTTTTTTTTTAACAGTGTCTTACTGTACCAGACCTTTTCAAAGTATTTAGCTCCATGGGAAATATTTATAGGTGCGTGTTTCATCAGTTAAGGTACTTCTAAATACTTAGAAGCCAATTTCCTTTGGAAATCAGTATTTCATATTCAGTTTCTTAGTTTTCTTTTTGGCCAGCCTTAGCAATTTAAGGCTTTTCAGAGCATTCTGCAAATTTTGTGTAATAGAATGCTGCAGAGTGACGCAGCTGTATTAGTTGAACTTTGAAAAGCTTCTTTGAAGTGTAGAGTTTTAGTTGTAGAGTGAAGCTGGAACTTCCATGAACATGGAGGTGTTTAGTCCTTTAAGTGATAGAAAATAACAAATAACTCTTCTGGATTTCATTCCTAACAGGAAAAAAATTGGCTAATCCAAAACATAAGCCAGTCAAAGACATTTTGATAATCAAATTATATTAGTAGTAAAGCCAGCAAAATTTTCAAGTGAGTAAGTTTACTGAGAGGACTCAGCCTGGAATAAGATTATCTTATTCGAGTTTGGCATGTAGAACAAGATATTAGGAAGGTTAAAAGTATAGGCAAAAAATGTTTTCGGAACTATTTGCTGTGAAAAAGAAAGAGGAGATGGGCTATCAGCTCATCATTGCCAAAGCATCCAATCGTATTATTCCATAAGTTGGTTTAGCAAAACAATGATCATGATAAGAGAAGAGAAGAATGAATTCTTGTTTTGATTTCATGCTTATTGCTTTGAGATTTGCATAGCCTCATAATAACACTTAGCAGCCATCTGGTTTCTGGAGGAAAAAACTTTTTCTTACTGAAAAGGCTAGGACATAACATGCACCATTTAAAAGCTCATTGTCTGGAAATGACATAATGACTTTCTGTTTTCAAATTATTAATTAGTGATTAACTCAGAAAACCAGCAGGTTATGCCAACTCTAGGGGACATACAATGTATTTTGTGCAACCTTGCAATTCCTACCAGTGCGGAATCAAATTAAAGTAGTAAAAATTGAGCAAGGATATTGAAGGACTCAAGTACATTGTAATATGCAGTTTCTTTAAAAAGATGTAGTTTGCTTATTTGTATTTTGGGGTTTATATAAATGTATAAAGATAAATAACTTTAAATGACTTATAAATACTGTCATTCAATAAATCCCATTCTGTATGTGACCTAGACTATGGTGTCATTATATTACGTATTCCTGAGATGTGATGATGAAAGTCAAGGATTTTCTTGGCATTTGTAAGATGCATATGATGATGACGGTTAATAGTCCGTTATATTTCTAGTTAACAAAATAAGTGCTGTAACTCTTTAAAGAATCTTAAATAAACCACAGACAAAATACACCCTTAAAATTTCATCCTTATGGTGCATCATAGTAAATTACACCGTTATTGTAACTAATCATAAATGACAGTTTAGTGGGAAAAATGAGATCTGAATAGCCACAGAAAAGACATTATGCATTAATATTTCTTTGCTGTGGGTCCTCAGGTTGGGATCTGTACATGGGAGGGACTCTGCTAATGCCCA
Source organism: Corvus moneduloides (assembly GCF_009650955.1). Taxonomy (NCBI): domain Eukaryota; kingdom Metazoa; phylum Chordata; class Aves; order Passeriformes; family Corvidae; genus Corvus; species Corvus moneduloides. The sequence continues at coordinate 146,221,672 of NC_045476.1, forward strand.
ATTTTTGGCTTGTTGTGGCGAAATGCTACATTTTATTCTACCTGACTTTTTTTCAGATTATTTGATTTTTGTTAAAATATACACTATTATTTTATGTTACAATCTGATTCATTTTACAACCTGATCTAAAGATTTAATTCTAATTTGAGACCCTTCGGTTTTGTTCTGTGTATCAATAAACTCCCATTATGGGATTAAAAATAGCAAATCCCCTGTAGGTATTTAAAATTCAAGGCTCTAAGAATCTAGGTATACTGTCAGCAAGTTTTCTGATAATACAAAACTGGGAGGAGTGGCTGGTACACCTGAAGGCTGTGCTGCCATTCAGTGAGACCTGAACAGGCTGGAGGGTTGGGTGGAGAGACACGTAATGAAGTTCAGCAAAGGCAAATGCAGCGTCCTGCACCAGAGGAGGAATAACCCCCTGCAGCAGTACAGGCTGTGGGCTGACCTGCTGGGAAGCAGCTTTATGGGGAAAGGACCTGGGAATCCTGCTGAAGAGCAAGCTGTCCATGAGCCAGCAGTGCTCTTGTGCCCAAGAAGGCCAGTGTTGTCCTGGGGTGCATTAGGAAGAACATTGCCAGCAGGCTGAGGGTGGTGATCCTGCCCCTCTGCTCAGACCTGGTGGGGCACATCTGGAGTGCTGTGTCCAGTTCTGGGCTCACCGTTGAAGAACGACAAAGAACAAGTGAAGAGAGTCCACTCGGAGGACTACGGAGGTGATGAGAGGACTGGGGCACGTCATTTACGAGCAAAGGCTGAGGGAGCTGGGCCTGTTTAGTCTGGAGAAGGGAAGACTGAGAGGGGAATCTTTTCAATGCACACAAATATCTTAAGGGCGGATGTTGAGAGGGTGGGGCCTGACTTTTCAGTGGTGCCCAGTGACAGGATAAGGGCCAATGGCCATAATCTGAAACCCAGGAAGCTTCATCTAAATGTGAAGAAAAATAGCTTTACTTTGTGGATGTCTGAGCACTGAAACAGGCTGCCAGAGAGGTTGTAGAGTCCCCTTCCCTGCAGATCTTCAAAACCCACCTGGACACAGCCCTGAGCAGGTGAACCTGCTTTAGCAGGTCATATTATTGTCAAATTAAAAGAACTTCTATAAGCTGAATTACCATGCATTATAGTACGTGTCTGTGAGATAAAGATCATCAAGTTTGTAGTTTAGTTAATTCCTAACTTCTCAACTTTCCTGATGCTTTAGAACTGGCAGTCACATTAAGCATGGTGTTTTTTACCATGTGAATCTGTTATATCACCTGCTGTGTTTCAAAGTTTTTCCTTTAAGTGTTGTCATTGTGTTATGTATCAGTTTAGGCGTGCTGACTTTTTACTGAGGGCTAACCCAAGTTGGCACTGAATTATACATACAATCTTTGTAACTTTGATCATGTTACCAGAGATCAAATTTGGGCTGTCCTCAGGGGCTCCTTTTTTTGCAGTATTCTCTGTTTCACTTGTATTCGAAAAGACACAGCAGAAAAAAGCAATTGTAATTTGAAGAAAAATAGTACCCAGAGAGAGAAGTCGTGGGTTCACTACTGATTTCTGGACCTAAAAGTCCAGATTCCTTTTTTCTGCTTTTTGATTTAATTGCATGATGATGTACGGAGATGAGGACCAGTTTCCATCTGAGGAAATGCAGCCAGAAACAAAAGATGAACAGGAATAATCTGCAGCTACATACAAACTTAGAAAATATTAAAAAAACAGAAGAAAAAAGACCCCTTTATTTTCTATAGCAATATAGTGTGTCTTTGCTGGATGAGAAATTGTGAGTATTTTGTCTTGAAACTGGGGATGTAAAATTACAGTGAGTAATGAGTATGTATTCCTCTGATCCCTTAATGTACTTGATGTGAGGTTCCTCTTTCATCGTAGCTAACATGTTGGCCATTAAATACACTGCAGCAGCATCATTAGTGGCTTCAAAGTGCTCCTACTTGCATCACATTTTTCCCTTCAGCAGGTGAGTGAGAACAGTGATTAGCAAATACCAGTATGTGTCACTCACTACTCATGTGATTGCCAGTGAAGTCCTGTGTTTGGGGTAAGGGCAGCACTGGAGTTGGAAGCAGAGTGAACTTTTACTGCCTTCATGGCTGTGAAAAGCTTTCAGCTCCAAATATCACTTGGCTGTGTGTAAGATAAAATTCATCCTGTTTGGGGTGTGATGTTTGAAACTGCTTTGCTGTAGCAGTATGTGGTGAAGGAGATGGGCTGCAGAGAAAGGTGTCCTGAGTAACAGGCGGTGTGTTACCTACAGGGCTGAGATCCTGAATGGTGAGATTAGGACATAGAAAGAATGTCCTCTTACTTAGCAGTATCACAGTTTGTTATGACTGGAGGAGAGGATTCACTGAAAATTTCTGGATCCTGAATCCTCAGAGGATTTCCCTGGACTGTTTAGAGCTGCATACCATAGATATTATATGACAGGTGTTTGTGTAGATTGGTTGGTGTAGATGTGTCTATTCCCTGATCTCTTGAGTTTAAAAAAAGAAACCTGCAGTAGTACAACAAACTGAAAAGAGAGTCTGGGTATTGTTCTAAAATTGCACCTTTAATTTTTATATACTTCATTCTAAGATGCAAGATGAGAGATTTTTCTTTATTAGAAAGGTGAATATCCAATCTTAAAAATACTTTTTCTGTAGAAAACAATATGAACATGTTAAAAAAAAAGTTATAACTTTACCGTTTTTTCTTTTTACGTATAATTTTAGGGAAGGACACAGAATTAACAAGCCATCTTCTTACACAAGTGGTGCTTTCTTTTCCTGTTTTATTTTAAGCCTGTAGGTTTAAACATTATCATCATACTTTTCTAGCTAAAACAATACACTAGAACTGGATAATATTTTCATCAAAAGGAGCCGTGTATCATGGGGCAAATTAGATTGCCGGTGTTTTTGAATCAGATTGCTAGTAGTTTCAAACATTGTTTTGTAAAATTTAGTAGATAGGAATCATACAGAAATAAATGATGGGTTTAAAAACTGCAAAATAGATCATTATTCAGGGTAAAATGCTTCAGGGACAATATTTCTGTGTAAGAAATCTTCCTTATTTATACTCTATTAAATTTAAGAAAACCACTGATAAACTACCATTGTAAAATTATTCCTAACGTGAAAAGTTATCTAAAAGGATCACAAATGCATCTCTGAGAGCTTTATGTCCAGTGTGCTGTTTGCTTTGTAGGCATTAGCTAAAAATTCCCTTCAGGAAGATTAGAAATTGGTGCACTCTGGTGCTGTGGTAGTTCTGTGTTGCTGCTGTGATTTTAGTAGGGTGCTGAGTCAGAATACTCATCTTGTCACCTCTGTTCTCCTCTTTCTCCTCTTGTATCACCAGAAATACACAGAAGAGCATCTGCTGGGGAGCATCTGCTGTGCAGCTGTTACAAGTGTAGGTAGAATTAAGACATGTATTTTGGCATTAGCCCTACTTGAAAACTGAGGTCTGGTATTTAACTGCAAAGGTCTTGCAGTTCATGTTCTGTGCACACTTCCATGCTATTTTTTGAAATTAATGTCTTCCTAAGCATATTTTCAATGGTTCCTGTTTCATAATTTCACTTTTATTGATTGAAAATATTCTGGCCTTGGATCTAAGAGCAAACTGACCATGGGCACTGTCAATTTTGTTGTGGCCTCTTGGATAATGGTAAGAGAAAAGAAGACAAGAGGATAAATGAAAGTGAAGTTCCAAATTACTGGAACATTTAAAGGTCTTTGAAAAGTTCATATACAAGCACAGTTAATGCTGTCACGCACCGAAGTGCCAAAAGACCTAGCAGTGAAGAATATTAATCTACTTCAATAAAATCAAAGGGTTCATTTTTTTTTTTTTTGGTAAAGAAATAATTTGAATAAAATTTGACCCTTTCTACAATAGTCTGTGGGTCAAATTGAACCGACTATTAAAATTCTCTAATATCTTTCTTATATTACCATTTCAAAACTCAATTTAAATATTCACAGAGCTCCGTTTTTAATAAACTTAACAAAATTCAGGTAATTTCCTTCAACTTTCTTGATTGAAGGAAGGCAGTAGGTACAGATATAAAAAGATGTACAGCTACAAGCAAAACCTGAAATCAATTATATATAAGAAATAACATAACACATGGAAAGAAATTAATCAAAAGGAAAAAATTCTGCTATATGATTTTCTTGGTCTGCTACCTGCAGGCAAGGAACGTAAATGAAAAAAAAAAAAAATCAGCATTCTTCTTAAAGATAAGGGGAAAATTAATAAAAATGTTTCCTTCCTACCAGATTCCCTGATGCAACTTATGTTAAAAGTGAATGGCTGCAGGAAGAACTTACGTGTTTAAAAATCACTTTTTTTTCCTATGGAAATATATTTTTGTACCTTTTTCTTGCTGTTAAGCTGAATTACATCAGGTTGGTGTAGATTTATAGTGGCCAAAGAGCATTTCTTTTTCTTTCTCTCTATTAAGTTTGTCACTGAATCATGGTCATAAAGTTTCTCCCAGTTTGAAAGGGAGGAATGGTTCATTCTGCTTGGATGCCCCAATGAAGATGTAAGGAATTCCTTAAAACTTGGAGCAATCTTCCAATCTGGACAGAACTTCTGAAGTTCAGTCAATTTGCTAAACAGACTGGGGAGGTTCAATGTGCACAGGCAGTGCTGCATCTCAAGTATAGCTGAAAATGTAATAGAAATAACAGAAATAACTTACTTAAGATAAATAACCAATAAACTGAATGGGCTGAAGAAGCCAGAGAAACCTCTAAGGAAGTCCTGTATGGAAAACTGCACAAGAGGAAGAGAACTCTGAATTATCATATGGTGTCTTCACTCCCATTGCCATATTTGAAATGAAATAAATTGAAACCTCTTTTGCATTTTTAGTATTCCTGACTGAATTTTTAGGAAAAAAGTTCCCTACAATGTGAAATTAATATGACGTGTTTGTCTGCTGCTTTTCTTATGTAATTGTTTCTACATAGGAGGAAATGTTCATGTTCAAACAGGAGAAAAATGGATTGATTTTTCTGAAGTTTTTCCCTCTGCAATCAGAGAGCATCACATACCTAGGTCTTACCATAAGCTAAGGATAATGGGCATGTGGCAGCATGTTTTCCTAGGAAATCCTGAATAGATCCCACAGAACATGCAAGGTGTCTGATGTTGATCCAGTCAATTTCTGGCTTCTGATTTATTGGAGTTGTTACTATTTAATGCTGCTAGTACTAATTATACTCATTAACCTCTCCCCAGCCACTCACTGTCAAGTATTGTAGGCTTTCTGAAGCATTCTTAATTTGTTAAGAGCACTGATTTATGTTGCCGCTCTGGGAAAGTGGGAGAGTACTGGTAAGTGAGAAGGAAGCTAACCACTTCACATTTTCATGAGTTAATTATTTCAATGATACTTTTCTACTATAGGATACATGCATTTTAAGTGCAAAACACTGCATGGGAAAGCATATAAGCATGTGCTTAATTTGAGCTTGCATTTAAGTGGTTTCATTAGGGTGAAGTCTGATGAATTTGACTATGAGAAATTATTACAGAACTTAGCCGGTTTAACGTTATTGAATTTCAATTATTTCATTACAGTTATAGTACCATAAAACTGGAGTCAAGCATTGATGGATCAGGACTAATGTGCTCAAGGGGTTCAATGCTCAAATTTGTGTTAAGAGGAGTGTTTATTGTAGCAAAAGTGTCTTTTGTTAAGTGAGTGTAAATCCTTTTCTGATGGTTCATTCTCACACTCTTTTGTGCTGTTAAAATTCTTACAGTGCTGGTTTTGTTTTGTTTTGTTAAACGTGGCCTGTCCTTTTAAGTGCTGAGGTAGCATCTCTTACTCACTATGTAATGATTGCCACTTAGCTAGCTATCTTTGTGTGCTTGCATCTATATGTATGCATTTACATTGCAGTATATGATATTTTAGGCATATTTATTTATTTAGCTAAAAATTTTATTAGTGCTAAAAAATAGGTCCTTGGGCGTCTGTAAATCTGGTACAAATTAGGGAGCACAGCTCAGATTTCCCCACACTGTGCTGGCAAGTAGCCTCAATCAGAAGTAATTTTCTCCATGAAGGCACATGCAGCTCACTCGTCAGCCTCTGCTCAGTAGATACTGTTATTTGTATCAAATTATATGTGGCGGTTTCTCAGAGTGGACTACTGTGTCCACTATGCCATACAGATTTCTACTACATTGACTACTTCGTTGCTGTCACTAGTTGTACTGTTTTCTACTGTGTCTTGTTTATCTGTGCTATTTGCAAAAAGAGTTGAGATTTGTATTCATATCAATAAATATTTATGAATTGGAGCAAGTACCAGGTGAGTAACTAAACCACTCAACCCCTCTTTTGTTGTGTACAACACGATTATTTGCTTGTTTTATAAAGGAGAAAGGTTTTTTCAGGACTTCATGCAAAATCCATGAGTTAATAGAGACTTAATTTGCCTCAGATTAAAGTACCCCCATTTAAGATTAGAAATTGAGGTTTACCTAGTGCGATTGGGAATTCTTAACTATTTATCATGTATCTAGCTAATCTGAAGCATTTCAGAAACACCTCTCCTTATATTGCATCACATTCTTTTACAAACTGCTAATAGGAAAAGAATTGCTGAAATGAGAAGACAAACATCTAGACTATCTCTGGAATTAACTATTCACCTAAATTCTTAAACTGCTTAAGTTTGAAATTTTACTGCATTAATTATTAAAGAGTCTAATCATATCTCAGAGCTGTTTATTATCAGATCACTGTGACACACAGATGAATTTCAGTAGTAGAAATTTTTGGATTTTGATTGCTCTGTCATTATGACTATTGGTTGTAAAGTCACACTTAATCAGCAGTTACTGAAAAAGATTTTTCAGCAGAACAGGGTGGGACCTTAACCCTGGTCCAGCTGAAATAAAAGTAGACATAGTACATGTTGTGCCACAAGTACTTAACAACATGATTAGTTTAAGTAAAGGGAGTAGTACTATTAAATTAAATCAAAAATTTAAAAGAAATGCAGAAGGTAAAGCATGGTACTAAAGTAACTGATTAACCTGTATTTGGACTATTGAAGGTAATATATCAATATAATAACAACTGGGGGAAAAAAAACCACTATCACAGAAAACAGTTGAAAGAAACTATTGTTTTTAAATGCATTTCTTTTTGTCTATATGACTCAGTATTTTAAATCAGGGAAGAAGTTGCAGTAGCTTTTGTCCAGGTTGTTCCCTAGATAAAAGAGCTAGTCAATGTTATAGACCTGTAAGTCTTTGAACCAGATAAATTCTTAGTTCTCTAGTTGATGTAATTTACTGGTACCAGCTAGAGGTTTTTGGTAGCTCATGACCAAATCAGGCAAACATAAGCCTGCATAGTTAATGTTTTTGCATTTGTCAAGAATATGTAATTCCATATACTCCTTATTGTGAGATTCTGAAAATGTGTTTTTATTTATTGTCTGTTTATGTACAATTAGATGAAGTAGTCAAGAATAGAGAATTTACTCTATTCCTAGTAATGGCTTTGGATTTTAGTGTTTTCTTAAACCCACTGTACGTTTGAGTGATAATTAAAAATGGCCACAGAAATCATTGATTTTGAGTTCCCATGAAACTAGCAACTCAGAAATACTTAATTTTGGTCTTATTCTTGGGAGTTGGTCTTACTCATGTTGAACAGTGCCTTACTCTTTAGTTAAAGTTATCAGTTATAAAATACCAGCTCTGGGCATGAGCTTAATGTATTTTGAAATTTAAAAAAGGAAAGACAGCTCAACATGCATAAGACAGAATTTGTCCCAAAGGTCTAGTTGTAGATGGGTGAATTAGACAAGGCAGCAGCTGCCTGAAACCTGGAAAAATATTTATGCATGGATCCTCCAATTTCAGCAATAGTCATTGCTGGTGTTTGGGGTGCACGCTCTGATTCCAGCCCCCGTTAGGTAAAGCTCTGCTGTCTGCCCGTACGTGCCTCCATGAAGTTCTCTGAGTTTTGTACGTGGGTGGCACGTGCAAGGCAAAAGGCTTGTGTAAATGCATGCACACCTCTGATCTCCTTGGGATGTGACAACATTTACATTTAAGTTTGCAAATGCTGGGACATGTAACTTTAGGAAATGTTACATACCTGTTCCTACATAGGATGTATCTATGGTGACATTAGTCAGTATTTTTTTTAGTCTAAGATTGATTTAAAAAATAAAGTCATGGCTGAAAAAATGACAGGGGTTTGAACAAGCGCTGTGGAGATGGTGTGTACGTGGTATTTCTTCTCCTTTCTTGGGAAGAGTGTCAATGGAAATTATAAGGTGTGTTTCCATGACTGCTGCAAATGAAAGCATAGCAACTGCATTGCTTTTCCTTTCCTAATTAACATACAGTGATGATTAGCTTGCTGATTACGTATTGGTGACCTGATCAAACAAACTGGTTTAACATCTAGAAACAGACCTAAATGTCATGTATACATGCCAGTTGGATTACTTTCAGGTAAATTGCTTTTGCTGTATTTTGTAAGACGCATTGTAAAAGTCAATAAAAAAGAGCAGGAAATTGACTTTCACTGAAAATGTTGGCTGAAATTTAAATTTTTTCCTCAGATTTAAAATACTTGGAAAATTTATTAGGCTTATAGCTGCTCCTGAAATGATGCAAAATATGGTGTTAATACATTTTTATATGTGGCAAAAACTTGTATTTCCCTAAAATAGCATATTTTTTTCTGAGTTTATTTATCCAGGTGTTACTAGGAGTGCACACTAGTAAATGGCCCACACCAGACAAATGTCACGTATTAATAATAAAATGAAATTTGAACAGTATTTCAGATAATTTGTGCAGAACCCCTTGTGCTTTCATTTCCTGAACCTGGACACGCGTAAGGTGCCTGGAGTGCCCATGTTCAGCTGCAGCGCACTGTTCCAGCATGTGCTCGTGCTTTGTTCTCTGTTCCGTACAGTGCCATAGCCACTCTTCATTCCCTGTGCATATGCAGTTGCTGGATTTTTTCCCGGCATGGCTGGAAGGTGCAATTAACAGTAATGGATACTTTGATAGTGAGAATCTTTATTTCTTCAGCCATAATAATAGCCCCTTATTTTAGGAGCTATATTGTTGAATGACAGCTACTGTTGGCGAGTATGTGTCTACAAAAGTGGGTTCATTTGGTCAGATTCTCAGCTGGCACAGAGAGTCATATTTCCATGAAAGATAGTAAGCTATATTAATTTATGGAATCCCAGCTGGGAATCTCAATCAATTTCAATAAAAAGTAACCATCATATTCCTCTGAAGCAAGAATTACACAACCTAGCCTAAAGTGAATTTTGCTGTTTTAATAAATGTAGGTAGTCACTGGTTTGTAATAAATTACATAAAATTAGAGTGTAGTCAATATTTGATTTCTTTAAAAATTTATTCCTTCCTTTTCATTGAACACAACAGAATCATTTATGTATTGTATCTTAGCATGATAGATTATATAGGAATAGTGTATTTAATACCATAAAACTATCATATAAATACAAATCACATTTTTTTTCATTAGCTAGCTCGCTTTCATTTTGAAGAAGAAATACTCAGTCAATTATAAATGAGGCTGTGCTTTCATTGGAGAGTGAAATACATAATTTTTTTCCAGCCTCAACCATGTATAATGAAATCTCTCTTTTGAAATCCAGTCTTAAGATGGATTTTGAAACATACTGACATTTAATAAAATCTTCGTTAAATTAAAATATGTTCAGTTATTTCAAATCTCTATTTAAATCTAGGGTAAAATTCTACATCCTGCACAAGAGATGTCTTTAGCAAATAGTTACTATTAACCAAAGATTTTGAAGTGTGTGTATATGAGAAAGATTTTAATTTTTGAGTATATTCTAATTGATGACTTTGGTGCTGTGTTATAATCTGTCTGGTGCTGTCTCTTCGAGAGGATCTGTAGCAGTAGTATCTCTAGGTAACTAGAAGAAAAGTCAAAGACCTCAGACTACCACTTCAAATTCAAACTCATGCCCTGTTTCTGTAACTAGTTTATTTTTTAGGAGCCCTGGGCTGGTAGTTCACCAGGATATTTGTTTGGCCTCTGTGAAATGAACAAATAGTCTCTTGACCCCTATCCATGGGCTGGGAATCTGTTAAGGAGTCTGGCATGAATGATCATAGATACCAGGGGCTGGTTGAAGCAAAATAGCAGAATAAGCTGAAGTTTGTGCTGTCAAAACCTTTGTAGTGTTTCACTGTTGTCAGTACTTTTAATTTGATTAACAAAGCTTGTAAAAGAACATTTTAAGTACTGTAATTCAGCATCAAAAACAATCACTAACAAACAAGGCTCTTCACTGTTTATGTTGTTTTACAAATACAGCTTTGATTTCCACTGTTAAAACTGTCTGTGTTTAATAGTAGAGCCCAATGAATAATGAAAAACCTCCATGTGTGAGTATTATTAATACATATTATTAATGACACTTTGCTTATCCTGAAGTCATCAGGAAAAGTCACTTTCAATTTAAATTTCCATAAAATGTTATTTTTCCAATTCTAATAAATGCTGTACACAGCTGTGAATGGAAAAACTAGCCAAAGAAGGCCAGTTAAAAGTTCACTGAGGTTTTATTTCACATTGTCCTGTTAGATCGTTTTGCCACAGTGTTCCTGATTCTTTTTTAAGGGCCCCTTGAAGATGCTACTGAGGATGAAGAAGAAGAGTGCCTGTCTGAGGAAAATGATACTATCTCAAAAGAAGACTTTCCATTGGAGGAAAGCTTTTCTGCAGAGTTTGAGCCTGAAAATCTGAGCTGTGAAGAAGTGGAATACTTTTGTAATAAAGGTAATCATTGTAGCCAGCCTCTTGAGAGAATACTGGCCAAACTGTGTCCAGCTGGTCAAAGAGATTTTTTGGTTTAAAATGTACAAAAAGCCCTATTATTATTACCTTAAAAACAGGAAAAGGAGTCATTTGTGAAGTTAAGTCTGGTAAGGGATAAATATTTGAGTATGTTGAAAGACACTTTTCAGGGACAGGAGTCATCTTGCCTTAATGTTTTCCTCCAAGTGTTATTTTCTACATATTTAACTGTAAAGAACAGACCCCAGAAGTCAATTATTATCAGATCTGAAGCTAGCAATGCAGCATGTCTGTTCATTGCTTCTCTGCCTAGGAAACATTGCTAGGAAAACAGATTGTGTCTGTAGATTCTAGGATTAAAATAGAGCTTATTATAGAATTTATTATGCATGGTAGAAAACTAGTGATTTGTGAAAGGATAACTTTTGTAGTTGCAGATACCTTTTTGGTGCACTTGTTACTTGCAAATTATTGAAGATTGAGGTACTTTAGCATAAGACACAGCAATTCATTCTTACCATTCCAGTCTGCAAGGTTGTGCTGCTTCCCAATCAGCTGACAGAAAAACACACTATCGTTACTTAGAACATTGAATTAACCTTCTTCCTGCCAGATATCCACTTGATTGCTCTATTGTTTGTCTTCTGGAGGTAAGGATGCCTATCAAATAGCTGAAGTTGTTGTGGTGGTATTCTTCTGTTAGTCCACGAATCCCTCGGGCATTTGGATGTTGATGGTTTCTCTGTCTTTCTGTTCTTTCCCAGATACTGACATATAAATAAGTTACCATTTTTTCATATGATAACTTGGTATGTTGCTGGTTTTGTATTATTTTCATCTCTCTTGGACAAAGTCAAATAAATCGGTTTGACGAGTCAAGTGTTCTGACTGCAGAATATTGGTCCTTCCTAGAGAGTCTTCAGTCATCAGTGGCAAAGGCATTGCAGTGTATTTTCTACATGTCCTCTATGGAGCTTGCATACTTTTTACAAAATAATTTACTTTTGCGTTACAGGTTCTTGATACTTAGTAAGCCACCCTAAGAGATCAAAAGAGTTTAATTGATAGTTTGGAGTTCAGCTGCTAGAAATCTTACGGTGAGGAGAAACCAGATTATGAATAGGTTCTTTACCAACAGAAAGAATTTAGTACTATTATAACTGCGACGTGAACACCTACTACAATTACTTTGTGTTCACATGCCTTTCAGAAAGACACCATTTTCCTTAGGTGGTAAAATGTACTCCTCCTGCTATTCTGCTATTGGCAGTACTAAATAAATATTTAAACCACTGTGAGCATAATTGTTATACTGGCGTCTCTTGAATTCCTCCTGTCAGCAGTGGAATATTATGTCCCACTATTAGTTCATATCATATCAGTTTGATTTAGTTACCTCTCTGTATTTCTTACTACATTTCCAGGGCCTACCAGTAGAAAATACTATGGTTTTGGGTGAAACCAAGAAAAAAAATTTAATTTTTTTTTTTTAAAAGTAATCAATATTGCAAATTCACATTGAATTTCAATTTATCTTGGATCTTCCCTTTAAACAAAAATCTTTCAGGGAAAGCAGTGAATCCAGGCCATTTTATTAAAGAAGATCAGGCATCAAATGGGAATCTGAATCTTGATTATGTTGATTATATGTTTTATTAAGAACATCTGCTGATTCTTCAGGCTAAATACCTTCTGACTTCCCAGCAGTTCATAAGTGTGTTGTAGTTATAAAAGAATCTTAAGTCTCTCCAGTGCAACTGCTGCAGAAGAAAAGTTGAAAAGAAGATTTCTAAGGATCAAGGGGCACATAAAATTTCTAATCTACCTCCAGCTGAGGCAGTGTGACAAAAAGTCCCACTTTGAAGCAAATTGGGAATATCCCTGGAAACGGATGGAATGGGAGACTAGAAATGTGCTGGGTTTTTATTAATGTCTCAACTTCTGTGGAATGTCCTACTTCTTCAGGGTCACATCTTAAGTGTCATTAGCATGAGGCTGCCTATGTTTTTCTGAAGATAAACCCTAAGAAGACAAAACTAATCTGGAAAGCAAATAAATTTCTTTTGTGTCCTTTTCTTAGTGAAAGGGTTTGTGACTCTATTATATAGTAAATACTAAAAATGAGACTAATTCTCATTGGGTTTTTTCATCAATCTGTTAAGAATTTGTGGCCTTCTGTTCTTCTTTGTAGTGTTTCAGCATTGAAACTAAAAGATGGTATGAGAAATAAGCTACTTTTTTTTCCTAGAAATATTTTTTAACATCATGAATGAAAATTCATTAAGAAAATGAAAAAGCTTGAAAATGAGTTGTGTATCAAATAGGTTAGAGAACAAATAAATGCAGTCTAATTTCTGCTTTTGGGGCCTGAGTTTTAATTTGTTTTCTGCTCTTTGATAGTATTGGCAGCCTGTAAATGACAAGTATTTTCAAATAAGGAAAAAATCAGTGTAGATCTGTGTTTTCTCATGCAACAGGTTTTCTTTTCCCAGAAATATATTGGAGCTGACATGGGAATCCATTATGCTATCTCTGAATTCTGCCCTTGCTAGCATGGACCATTAAAGGTTCTAGAAAGTAAAGGTGTTTTCTTGGATATAAATTTTATCTGTTCTGTCTCCGTATTTCCCTCCCCTGGGGCTTCTTCCCAGCTGACTCAGAACAAGAGGACAAATGAGTAGCGGGGCTTCCTGCAAGAATCAAGAGGCATGGGGAACAAGTGGCACAGCTGTTGGGGAGGAGGTGTTTGTGAGGTTTCATCCATGGTATGTTTTTTATACTTACCCAGCTCTGTAAATTCAAGTACCACCTAAAACCAGAGGCTTTTTACTATCCAAACTAGGTACCAAAGGCAAAAATTTACTGAAGTCACAATTCATTCTGAGGAATGAGAATAGAGGACTTACAGGTTCACAACTTGGTAACTTTGGTTTTTTGACTGAAGAGATTTTCCTGTCAGACTGTGCCTAATGGTATTATAAGCAGAGAGCAGTCCCTAACTGTCTAAATTGCAAACAGGAACCTTTATAAAGCCATACTTGTCATTCCCACCTTATTAATTTGGGTTTGTGAGATAGATTCAGCAGAATAGTTGCCAGAATTAGAAGGTGAAGGCGAAAGCCTCTGCAAAGAGTGAAGCAAATTAATCACATTGATTGAGCTACATGTCATTTTACAACTTCTCAGTTTTCAAAATTTTGACTTTCTGCTATTACTTTTCCCTTCTCCTTTTGCTAGTTAATGGCTTTTATGACAAGGAATTCAGAAAATTCCTCTTCTCCCACAATTCTGCAATACCACAAAATTAACTTTGCTGCATTTGAATGTTTATTCCTATGTGATCTTCATTTACTCTCAAATGTGAGGAAGTGTACAACAGTTTAAGCATGTAAATATTCAAAGCTGAAGTGGAAATTACCAACCTGCTATTTGTCAGGGATTGCTTTAAGCTTACAACTCTTATTTTTTAACCTTTTGGATGAAGAGCTTTATTATAGATGGTAGCTAAGTTTGATTTGTTTGCAGTTTTTGACAGTGGGATTAGGAGAAAGGGAGTATTTTGGAAACAGGACAGTGGTGTTCTACTACAAAGCTGCACTGATCTCTATCTTTGAAGTAGAAACAAACAACTTTGTAGAAGGTAGCCTTGATGATAGTTCATCACATCTTGTCAGTTTGAAAACAGGCTTTGAAAATTGCTGTTTATGTTTAGTTACTACAAATTGATGTATTGCCAATAAAGAGGGTATCTGATGATGCTGTCTACACAAAGCTTGTATTAGCCTGGAATCTCCCTTGATGAATATGTTTTTTTTTTTTAATGTCCAGATAGCGGGTATCTGGAATCAGAGTCTGTATCAGATTAAGATTAGTTCAGATTAAATACAGATATAGAAAATTTATTACTTAAATGTCAGTATTCCAGCAATCTAAATAAGGAGAAAGTAGCCTGTCTCCCATGTAGAACAGGGATAGGCTAGATTTGGAAGCTAGGAGATACGACATAAAGATTAAATTTTGTCTACTGTAGGTTGGAATAAGAAAAAAGGTAATGCTAACAGAGATGTGAAGAAATGAGCTGGAGGCGTGATAGGGCTAGTAATTACAGAAGGGCAGATAGAAGGGGAAAAACATCAGAACAGTACAAAGGCCAAGTTGAAGGTGATGGGATGAAAACCAAAGTTCTAAATCAAGTTCATTTGTGAGGTGAGATAGTTTATGGTTGGTTTTCGAGTCTCTGACTACTGTCATCTTGCTTAGATACCCTCAGGAAAAATAAAATGTTCTTGTCTGTTACTTGGAAAGTTTGCTGTGCTCATATGGTGACATCTTTTACTCTCCATAAACAGGAAGGAGAACAGGAGCCTTGGTGACTTCATAGTGGTGGAAACTGGCTAAGCAAATTACAGTTCCTTCCTAGCAGAAGTGTTAAATGAGGGTTTAACTTTCAAAGGAAAATTATCTTGAGCAATATGAGAGATCACTTGAGATTAGTAGATAGTTAAGTAGCTGTGTTCACAGAAGGAAAGAGGCAAGAGAAGAAAATGGAGGTGGTGTATAATCAAAGGAGAAAATGTTGGACTGTTGCCAGAAGGAGGTAAATGAAGGAATGTCCATATCTGATAATTAGTGGAAGAAGGCAGGTTTATTTCTTGCTGCTTGCCAAGACAGTTATGTCAAATTCTCCTGTTCATTGCTTGTGGTATGGCTATTGCTCTTGCTCCTCATGTTGTAGGATTTCCATAGTTACTTCATCACAAGGCAACATTGGCACCAGCCCTCAGTGGAAGGAGATTCAGTGGCCTTAAAACTCCTGGTGGGAGATGGGAAGGCAAATGGCTTCTGCTTCCCAGTGTTAACTCTGCTTCAGTTGGTGACATTGGGTGATAGCGGGGATACATGAGGTGGGGTGGAGAGTGATTGTTTCAGGATGCAATGATTTTAGGATCTATAGCACACACTGCTGTGTATGTTTGTAACGATCTCTGTAGCTGGTTGAGTGGTTCGAGTTCCTGATACACTGGTTACCTTTATTTGTGGGGGAAGAGGGAAATGAGGGGAATCCAGTGCAGTCTGAAACTCATATGCAGTTCTAAGTCAGCAAGAAGAGAACTCAGGGAATATATGGCCTGCATACTGAGTGTGTACCTGGTTCTATGTTCTCATATTCTGCTTGGGCAGGAAGGGATGAGTTCCAAACCTGAACTAAGTTTTCTGCTCGTGTACATATACTCATGTTGTTGCTAGCCTGCCAGACCAGCTTGGGACTGGAATTTTTTATGTTAAATCATGTGACCTGATTGTGCAGCCAGGCTTGAGATTCAGAGAAACAGCTGCAGTGTGATTCCTCATATGAGAAAGCATATACAAAGCTAAGTTTGTCGGTGTATTCATCTATCCCTTCGTACTTCATGTGCAAAGCTATCATGCTGCCATCTATAGTACCAGCCAAACTCTTAACACCCTGAAGATGATTTCTGTGTGTCCCTTTTTCCTCTGGAGTATGACTTTGTGTCTGTGTGTATGCCTGTGTGCATCTGTGTACATATTCCCTACTTCTTTCATGTTACAGATGTAGTGACTAACAATATGCTTGCTCTTTTCTGCTTCTACATCAAACAGTAGATTTTGCTCACTTTTCTTTATTTTTTCCCCATTTTTTTAACCAGAAACCTTTTAATAATTTTTTTTCCTTTTCAGTAATGGATTTCATTCTACACTTTTGCTGTAGCAAGTGGAAGTAGGATCAGCAGAAGGCAGCTATACCGTAATCACTTTGAGCTCAATAAGGAGATCTTTACAGGCAACTTTGTTCTTATTTCTTAACGGGATTAAGAAGCTCAGCTCTTTAAATTCTTGCATATAACACTGACATTTCGAGGGTGTGTTTGGACCAAGGAGTTCAAAGAGAAGGAATAAAAAAGAAAAGCCAATATGACTTTGTTTTTTACCTTGCTGCAGGAGCTGTTTGTGCAAATCGCCTATAAGCTTATTGACCTGAATCTTTGACTCCTTGTTTTCTCTGGATTTGGCTGGAGTGTAGACACTGATAGAGCACTGATAGAGGTGATTGCACAGCCCTCGGCTTTGCTTGGCACCAGACACCCCCCCTCCCTGCACCTGACATTATCTTTCCCTGGCAATACTTCTGCTGGAGCTCATATTCCTTTAAATTCTTTATATTTATTTTAATTCATTACATTTGATTTAGGTAGGCTTTCTGACTAAATGAAGGATACTTTCATTCTTTTTGGTAATCAGAGACAGAAGAGGGCATGTATCTATTTTCATCTTTTAGGATAACTAGAATATGCATAAGAACCCACAGCACTGCTCCCTCCAAAAATGCAACAGTTACCTCCTATTGACTTGTGTGCATGTTTGTGACACTGTTGGATTTTCATGTTCCCCAGAGTAAGGGTTCCCTTATGTTTATCTGTATCATATTCGTCTGAAACGACTTTAGAAGACAAGGCTGGGGGACCTCATCAGTCTCTACATCCACCTTGCAGGAGGTTGTAGTGAGGTGGGGGTCAGTCTCTCCTGCCATGCCTGCAGTGAGAGGATGAGAGAAAATGGCCTTAAGCTGAGGCAGGGGAGATTCAGATTAGATATTAGGAAAACATTTTTCACCGTTAGGCATTAGCATGGTCAGGCATTGGAATAGGTTGCCCAGGGAGATGGTGGCGTCACCATCCCTGGAGGTGTTCAAGAGGTGTCTGGATCTGGCTCTGGGTGATGTGGTTTAGGGGTTATAGTGACAGTGCTGGGTGAACAGTTGGACCTGATGATCTTAAAGTTCCCTTCCAACCCTGATGATTCTATGATTCTAATGTTCCGTAGTTTTTGTCAGATGCTGAATATAGACAAAGAAACAAAGGGGCTTCTCTGATAATAGCCTTTGAACAATGCTAAGTCAGAATTAGATTGGATCCCAGCAGGATGAAAGATCTTTTTCATCTGAATATCAGCATTTGCCTTGTGCTTTACCTGTTATGATTTCTTATTCTTTCCTGCTACTGGAGCTCAGAGGATCACCTATTTTCTTGCTAGAAGGGAAAAGAAGGGAAAAGAGATATCTGAAAAGGTTTGAGTGACCTTTTTTTTTTCCTTCACCATTCACTAGAGAGCATGTAAAAGCTTCCAAAAGAAAAAGTACAAGATTGTCTATTCTATATTTCTCTTTATTTACTGCTAACCCATGTTTAAACCTGTCATGCCATATTTTCAGTCCAGCTGAAACCTATGTAGGTATTGACATCAACTTTAGTTGGATAAAAATTTGACCTAAATTGAACACACAAACCCTTCTTCTAATCAAGACATTAAATAATTGGTCATCAAGAAGAAAATTGTATCTCAAAAAGAAACTAGAAAGCTAGGTTTCAAGAAATAAATACAAAGATCCAAATAGAAAACATTATTTTAACTGTATAGAATTAAAAAGTGAGAGAAACACTTAAACAGCTTACTCAACTTTAAGCAGTTTATCAAAGCAACTCCAGCCTTTTCAGTCAGCACATTTTGGTTTTCTTAAGAACAATGAAATTCTGAATTCTATCACAGCAAGGGATAGAATTCACAAAGGGATTATTTGGTTACAACAAGTAGTGTAATGTCCTCTTTCTAGAAAGTCACAAAACTTGAACTTGAATTGACTTAAATTTGAGATCAAATTTGACAGAATATGGATTGCAAATTAATAAGGGTAATCTTCTTTAAAACATGAAATGCACAAATGACAGTTTCATCGCATGTTCTTGGTTCATGTGTACTGTACATCTGTTTCTAATTTTATTTATAATGAAGGTCCATTTTGTCTCTTTTTTGTCTGATTTGGTGTTGTCGTGGTTTAGTATGTTTGTCCTTGACACAAAAATTCTGAATACTTTGGAAGAGTTCTAAGACATGGCTGAAAAAATTCTTGTCAACGCAGGCCCACAAAGCAGACTTGCTCACAGGTTGTGTACTATATGGGTATATTTGCAGTAATTTAACTCTGAAAGGATCAGTAAAAATAAATTAAGCAAATGCCACATTTATGACATCGTTAGATAAATATTGGTAAGAAAAATATTACTGCTGGATAGAGAAAAAGAAGCATGTATTTATGACTGCTAAGTCTTTTTCTTGGGTTTGACTCACAGAAGCCGAGACTGCTTTTGAAATCATGTGTAATACAACATGTATGTGGAAACATGCCTGTAGTGATAGGGAGTTGGCTGCTTTTGATATTGAAGCATCTGAAGTGTTGATTATTTCAAATAAAAACCTCCAGTTGTTTTCAACAAGGTAAATTAAAATTTCACTGTGTAGGAACAGATACCTATTGCTATTCATTATGTAGTCATGTGGAAATCACATAAAAACTGGATTCGTATATGATAATGATTTTACCTGTAAAGTATTAAATGAGGTGTTCTTGGTTGGATGAAGAATTTTTATAAGAGATGGAATATTTCTGCAGTAGAGATGGAACAGAATTGTTATATAATTAAGTTGAAATATGAACTTGAAGAAGAGCCTTCAAACTTAGAATTTGAAACTTGTTAGAATTTCTCTGAAGTAATCTCTCTGTTCTGCTGCAGGCTGGTTTAGAATCTCATGGATTGTTGATTTCCATTGAAATAATTTTTAAAAATTATATTAAGCAACAGTCTTTATTTGTGGCATGTAAATATCTTTTAAAATGGCGCTTCTGCTGCTTTTCTAATCAAGTGCTTAGAGGTATGTGATTTGAACCCCAGGCTAGTACTTGCGTATGTCTAATAGAGTTCTTGTATTTGAAGCTTTAATGGGGAAAGATTGAAAAGATGCAAGACTTTTTTTCTTTTTTTTTTTTTTAATCAATAGAAGCTCTTGAGTAGCTGGTATATGGTGCTTGTTTGTAGCACTGGTGTTTAGAGTTGCTCCCTAAAAATTAGAATATACATATATACGTATATACATATATATATTTAAAACACATTATTAAAAAGAAAGTCAGGAATACAATTTAGAGAACACTTTCACTGTTCTGCAGGCAATACATTTGAATGAGTGATCCTTGTCTTGAAAGGGACTTCAAAAGCAAACAGTGGCGATAATGAGAACATATCAAACATGTAGGGAAAGAGGAAGGCCAGACTCAGTCTAGATGAATGTGCTGCACAGCAGTGTCTTATCCCAGGAGAAAAGTGCTGTAGCTGAAATAGTTAGAAATAATTGACACTGCTTTTTAACATGATCACTGTGCTGAAATGTAATGCGTCAAGATGTCATTTTATTAAACAAAGTGGTGATTTTAATAGGAACCAAAACAGTTTCATACCACTGTTTTGGGAGAGCTAGCGGCTTGCACATATGTAGGCACTCGCTAACACTTGAGTATTCACAGACTGATCCTAAAAGTTAGGGAAAAAGACAATGCCTTGTTTCTGAGACTTGCTGGATAAATAATTCTAAGAGTGCTTAGGGCAAATGGAAACATGCAGTTATTTCAAATGAGGTTTATCCCAGGAGAAATTATGATTGTTAATCAGCATGACAGAAAACAATAATTGCTTGCAAAGAAGCAAAGTATTGAGATGATTAATATAATCTGAAATAAAATGCAGTAGATTAACTTGTTCAAGTGCTGGCTTCTTTCAGGTACGTTACCAAATCAATCATCTGTGGGCCAGAGATTGCTCATACTTTCTGTGTTTGTAGAGTAGGGTGTCTCAGTTGATTTTTATGGGCTTCACTGAATATATTTCTGATATTTATCAGATGAATTGATAACAGTCTGGTAGTGATAGCACCAGATCTCTTCCTCTATCTCTCTGTCTCTCTGCCCTTGCAAGGTTTGTAGAATAAACCCATTTGTATGGCACTGTACCCACTGTAGTTTTTGATCTTGTCCTCACATCATTTGGCAAATAGGACAGTGTGGAAACATCCCTCCCAAATTATTTAATATCTATTCTCACAGTTCTATTACCATTCCAAAATCTTGTATAATTTTTTTTGCATTATTTTATACCTATAATATTTTATATCTGCTGAAACCTGTATTGCCATTACAATTATAGTTAAATATATACATAGAATACTTTAAAAAGAGATAATCCACAAGAAGGTTAGTTAAGGCCTGTTAGATGTCATTGGTCTTTTTAAGAATAGTGTGTGCTGCTAAAAGGCAAGTTACACTGAATGAATTAAGTATTTGTATTTTAAGTTGAATATGGTTTATTTCAAAGTTACTGAGTATGGCTTCTGAAGAGAGGTTCCTGGCAACAATTCTCAGTTTACAGTGTGTTTCTTAGGATTCAAGAGCAGGATTATCAGTGCGTGTAAGCTCTGTTACTGGTTGCAGGCATTGAGATAAAGTGAATAACAGAGGACAATTTTTGATTGCTGATCTGTAGTTTCTGAAGCTCTGGCATCTAGTTCATACATATAGTCTCAGAATCCTTCTTAGGTTGGATCTAGAATTACTGCTGCTGTAGACTGTGGCAGAAAGGAGAGAGCCCGCTCCCCCTTCACAGTCAGTCGCACTGGTCTGTCACCATACATGAGGTTATGTCCTTGCCAAATGAAAGTCTACAGTGAGTGACTCCCCAAGTCTTTGCATTGAGTCTGTTTTCTCTTTTGGCAATACAGAGTGCTACAGGCTTTGCAGCAATTTATTTCTAAACTGATTTATTATAATTGAGAAGTGATGTTTTACTCTGAACAGCTGTATGAGGATGTTAACAATTTAAGTTTACATTTATGCTGCCAGGAAGAGGGAAAACAAACTGAATTTCAGACTTTTAATGTTCTCTAATAGAACCTGCTGTGTGCTTTTTGTGACTGGTACATTCCTTCACCCAAAGCTATTTTGTCTGATGATAAAACCATGAGTGTATGAAGCTTGCACGTTTTTCATCTCTTTTATGACCTTATCTTTTGTGAGCGGCTTCTGTGAAGGTATCCTAACTATAGGAAGCACCTGGTAAACATACATGATATCTATGCCATGATAAGCAGTTGCGAACAAGAAAGTAGATCTGTCAGTTCTGAACTGTTCATTGTTAAAAATACTTTGTTGATTTAGCTGATTGCAAAATACATTATAGAGTGCCTAACAGCTGCTATAACATTCCTAGTCAAGAAAGTTCAATAGTTACATTGTGCGAGACTTTCTGTAAGAGCCTAATACTGATAGGAACAACATGGATTAAAACAGCAGGGTTGAGAAGAACTGCTAACCCATGTGCTTCTTTAAAATACCACAACTACTTGTGGTACAAGCTGATTAAGTACAAATTGGAAAGTCTTTAATTTGTTAAAAAGATTAAAGTGAAATTACTTGTTAATATTCAAGTCTCTCTTTTCCTACTTGTCAGTGTTGTCAGAGAAGTTGGAGTTCTCTCTCTCACATTTCTGGTAATATTTCTCTTTTAACAGTCTTCAGATTTCCTGACCAACTTTACCATCTTGAATTACAGTGAATTGTCTATTGGATAAACATTAGGCTATTTAAACCACATTAAAAAAGCTTGAACTGTTTTTGAAGACAACAGAAACAGTCAATGCTGGTAAGAAATTATAAGGTCAAGATGAAAATTCTATCCACATTACGTACTGAAGTTGTTTGAATAAGACTTTCTTTTTTCCTCTTAGCTAAGCAGTGTTTTGTGTATTCAGCATTTCAGCATAAGTCAGAGATTTGTTTCACCCAACTTTAGCTGACTAAAGATAGGTTCCTAGTCTAAGCTGTATGTTTAAGAAGATGATTCATTTCAACTCTCTCAGACACCAAGAGGGGTCTCATATCTCAGGCATCCTAGAATAGGATGAATCACTCAGGAGGTTTCTTTCTTCCCTGCCTATAGGAGCATCTACATAAGTAGTCTGGACTAGTTTAACTTTCAGGCATCTGGGGTTAGAGGTGATAAGTTCTGCCAAAAGTGTAACTTTAATACCAAGTATAGAGAAGTAGTGGAAATTCTCTTAGATTTACTTGCTTCATGACTGAACATAGTTTATGGTATTACATGTGCTTACTCATAAGAGTATTTTTTCATGCAATGATCATTTAAAGGACAGAATTCACTTACCAGGCTTAGTTGCTAAGAAGCAACTGCCTAAACCTGCCTAAACAGAAGCAGGTTTTGGTTCATTTTAGAGTACTTACCATTGCTTTTATATCACTCTTCAGTGTTGTTGGGAAAAAATTACTTATGCTTTAACTTAAATACAAAATGTAATTGAGCAGCAAAG
Organism: Corvus moneduloides; assembly: GCF_009650955.1. NCBI lineage: Eukaryota > Metazoa > Chordata > Aves > Passeriformes > Corvidae > Corvus > Corvus moneduloides. Next base: position 146,244,767 of record NC_045476.1, read on the forward strand.
TAAAGAAAAAGTGTGAGAAAACCCAAAATAATGGGATTAGAAAGGAATCAACAAGTTTGTAGCAAATGGGTAGTATATATAGGCAAAAAGCACTTGATTGGACTTGAAGAAAGAAATAATTAATGTCCTGGATCCAGTTAAATGTCTACACCTGTAAATTGAAGAAAAATGTAATCAGTTCTAAAATAAATATAAAAAAACCAGTCTTATTGAGACTGAAAAGTAGTCAGTGACTGAACAGAAAGAGTAAACAATGGAAAGACAATAAATTCTGAAAGGAAATAAACTCCTTTGTGCTAAACAAATGTTAGCTGCTAAAATAGCTTTAAGTATGGGGAAAGAAAGGAAAAAAGCTTGAGAGATGTGCTTTGTTATCAGCTCTTCTGCTAAGCCTCCTTTTGGCTTTTTAAAGTTGCAGTGTCTCCAGCACCAAATGGATTGTCTTGATTGCCTATTTCAGTCTGACCTTGATGCTCAGCTGAGCCTGGGATAGACTTCACTCCCTGGTGGATTCAGAAATTGACAGTGATGTACCATTTTTTGGTTTCACAAGCAGATTGGAGTAGTGTGGGGGAACAGGAGAAATCAGTGTGGTATTTCAAGTGTATAATGCATGCACTTGGCAGTTGGGAATAATAGAAAATATCAATGAAAATACTTAGGAATACTTCTAGATGCAAAGCAAATTTTTCCTTAATGTAAATTCTACATTTTATCTACTCTATTTGCACAAGACATGCATCAATTCATGAAAACTTGACTATGAGAAGCACATGACAATATACTTCATGGAACACTGAAAAAGGAAGTTAATGGAAAGTGAAGTCATCTGCTAACATACATTTTCAGATCTTTCCTCATCTCCCAAACACTTAATTACCGTGTACTATAGTTTGTGTACCTTAGCTGTTGCTCTGTCCTTTTGCTTTTCAGCACAATCTTTTCACGTAACTTTGTCCTCTTTTAATTCTAATAATTTAATTTGTTTGATATTCTGGTTAGTTGCACTGATTGGAAGAATGCTGAAATTTGCAGGCTAACACCAGGGTGGTATATATTATAACCTGGAAAAGCATAATATTTTGGATAGTTATCCAATTATCTGTGCTTCTTCTCTGTCTAAAAGAATTACTATTTCTAAATTTTGCTGTTACTGTTCTGATTTAGTACATACAGCTCTATTATATACAGTGGAAGAAAAACATTTGCATTCTATACAAAGAACATTCTAAGGACTTTCTACGTTGGTTATACACCTTGAGCTAGAAAACAAGAATTGCCCTTGTTGTGAAATGCTTTCCAACATTTTTGAGAAAACTGGAGTTGATCTTGCTAGGTTTCAACTTAAGAAAAATTTCCTTTGTGTCTCTCCAATGAAAGACAATTTTTTGCTGCTTTAAGTAGCTATGAATGTAGAAAAATGAAGGTAAAATTATCCAGTAGGTTCTTCAGTCCACCCAAAGAAAGCAGAGGTCTGATTACTACAAAGTAACTATAGAAATGCTAATCCAAAGTAGGCTAGTTGCTTAAAAACAAATAATTGCTAAAACTGCTTAGCAGAAACTTGATAGCTTTTTCAGCACATGAGTATTTAGGACTTTCTTCTGAAAGGTAACTTCAGATTGAACTGAACCATATGAACTTCAAATGCCTGGCTACAGTTTTACAGTCAACACAAAAATTATACTAGGTTTTTTTGTTGTATTCAAGTTTTATTTTACACACTACCAGTGCCTCTGAATATTCTGGACTATGTTTTTAGTACCACAAGTACACTGAACTGTAGTTTTGTAATCAAACTCTGGAGTGATTATAGTATTTTGTTTGTGTGAGTAGTAGTTTATCAGGCTCTTGTACTTCATATTTGAGAAGACGTGTTTTATGGATGCAAGGAAGAATATATTATTACAAGACATTACATGTGCATATGAAGTTAATACTTTATAGTGTTTGTATATATTCATGTACTTGAAAACTCCAGGTCACAATCTTATCTGGTATAAATATAGCTCCAGTGATAACGTATGGGGATCTGGCATAGTTTGTTGTAATCACATTTCTTTACCTATGTTGCTAATTAAAGCTTTTGTTATCATGAGTGGGGAAAAAATTTCAAGTTACTGCTTAATTGCTGTGCTTTTTGCTCTTTCTTGATCTCCTGTTGTTAAATCAACAAAGGGTCTGATTTTCCAGTTTGTAAAATACACAGTATTTGTTTTTCTAGTGCTGTCACTTTTTTTGTGGTAGACCATTTATGAACAAGTGTCCTTCAAGTTTGATAAAAAAAATTAAACTATAATCAGTCCTATTTGAAGTAGTTAATAGTGTAGATTTGAGTTTTTCTTTCTGTTCTTCTTGTGTCTTCCTATGCTTGAGTTTCTTAGATAGGTTAGTATTAAAAAAAAAAAAAAAAATCTACAAATGCGTAAAATCCCAACCTGGAAAAGCCTTTAGAGATGTCACTTAATGTATTACTGTGGCCAGAGTGTTTTGTGTTAATACCTGAACCCCTCATCCTCAGTGTAGTTTTCATAGTGGTTATTTCAAAGTATTTTTGCATGGAGCTTAGTGTATTTTTTTACCTGAAATAACTGCACTTTCAACAAGCAGTTCTTCAAATAAAAATTAAATGGTCATCTCTAAAAATTTAACCTTATCATAGTTTTCTGTGTGTCCTGTATATGACCTTGTGGTGGGTAGTAACAGAGGACAGACAGACATTTTCAGGTACTTCTGGATGGTGAAAATGTGAAAATTCATCAGAAACGTAGCATTTCTTTAAATAAAGCTTGATAGAGAGAAAATTACTTTAGGGACCTGCTGGTATATTATGTCTTTAAGGGCAAATTCCTTAAATGCTGAAATATCATGGATTAGCTTTCCACGAGTTGTGTGAAAAAGCAAAATGTTTAGTGGACCATATTTTGGTTTTGAGTGTCATTTATCTGCAGTGCATAAGAAACATTTAGGTGTCAATTGAAGAAAACCCATGACTGAAAGCATATGTTCCTGGGGGGTCACAGCCGATTTCTTTCTCTCCTTTGTGCATGCAGACTCGGGGACTTTATGTGCTTTGGTTTACAGAATTAGGTGCAAGTTGTGCTTCTGTTTTTTAAGCATATGGAGTAAACACTGTTTTCCAAGATTTTCTCTACATGGAACTTGGATGTACTGGATACTCGGGGCTTCTTTCAGTCAGTGGGAGCTCGCAAACGTTTACATATCTAATATTTTTTAAAATTTTCTCTCTGTTTATAGACGTGTATGTTTTCACTCAGTCATGTAAGCAGTTTGGATATTATAGGAGCTCTGCTTAAAAGTCACTATTGAAATATGTCAATACTGTATTTTTTGATGGGTTTTTTTAGGCAATGAAGAAGGCATCCAGGAGGCAGCAGAATCTGATGGTGACGCAAGGTCAGAGAAACCAGGGCAGCTTGCTGTGGAGACTGAAGATTGGGATGGGCCAGGTAGGGAAAAACATCTGAAAGCCAAGAGAAATTTCTTGAACTAGACTTCAGTATTTGTTAATTTCATTATTTTAGTAGATTGTTATGCTTTGCATTTATTTTTAATGGATTATCTCTTTTATGATCCAGGATACCGACTGGTAAGTACTAAGATGAAATTCTTGGGTAAAAAAAAAATGGCTTTGGTTATACCATTTTGTAAATTGTTAAACATAATATGCCTTATGCATTGATGTAAAGGAAAATGTTCTTGCTGCTTAGAATTTTAGGATTAAAATGTATCAGTAAATTCTTTCTTCCATGGTTGAATTAAGGGAGAAGCACTTCTGCTCTGTTTTCTGAGATCAGAAGACCACCCAGATGCTTTGGTCTCTTCTCAAGCTTTGTGCCAACATTTAGCATCATGTTTAGCTGAACAAATAGGCGTGATGTCTCCTAACATTTTCAAGGACTTTTTTTACCTGTTTGAGCCTGATAGAAATCATTTAACACACCTGGTCATTGGTTTCAGTGGAAAGAGAAACTCAGACTTCAGTCAATGAAGCAATAGAACTTCACATTAAAACAGTAATTCAAGGTAACATTTTCTACTGTGTAAGTGAAGATGGTGCAAGCATAACATTGCTAAGATGTAATGGTAATATGGCAATACTTTCAAGTATCTGTTCAATATAAATATGTAAAACCTCTGTACTGTAAAAGAACCTAAGGCAAAGGGGTAAATTGTATTTCTCAATTAGGCAATTCTGCAGTTGAATGCAGTGTTTTCACGGGCATGGACTTGGGAATAGACCTTAAAAATCCATTATATTGACCATAATTTAATAAAACTGTTGCAAAATGTGCATCTGAAGCCAAACACACTCTAGCAATAGTTGTATCTCTTATGGAAATTTTCCCTCAAAAGGATGAGCACATCAGAAGAGAGTTCCAGAACCATTCTATCAATAATTTATAATGCAACAATAATATTTCATTAGAAAAATTCCTATATTTCAATTACATTTTCATCCTTGCTTGATTTTGCAAATTACTGTATGCTCTTCATGAAGAGGAGAACAAAACTAATGGCAATTTTCTGAAATCAGTAGCTGGAAAATACAGTGCAAACAAAAATGAAGACATAGTGTATCTAATTATTATGATAGCATTTAAAATGTTGTTCATGATAATACACAACTTGATATTCTATATAAAGCACTATGGTGTTATATGGAAACAAGGTTTAGTATTACACTACTGTACATGTAAAATAATGCAAAATATATATGTAGATGTAGCAGAATGGCCTTTTTTAGCTGCATAGCAGATTTAAAGGGTGTCAGTACTTACCATATGACTTGTTTTTAATTTCATTATAAATAAAGTCTGAAATTTCTAATTTTTTGTTGCATTTTTTAGTGTATTTCAGCATAGTTGTATATGCTTTTTGTGGCTGTTACTGCTTTTTATATATGCTGCCTTATTCAGAGGTTTCTGAGGTCTTTTATGGCACTGTGGAGTAAAAGGAGATCTTTTCATTTGGTTGGGAAAAAATTCAGTTAAACAGTAGGATGTGTGTACTTCTTGTCATATTTATTGATAGCTTTGACATGGAATAAGATGGAAATCAAAGCTGAATGTGGGAAAATTTCTTTTGACTTCTGAAAACTGATGACCACCAGTATCAGTATCTGTATTTTATTTAAATATTGATTCTTTACAAGGGTATAATCCGTATGAAAAAAGGAATGGGTGTATACCACATCCCATGCTCTCCGTCATGCATGAAATGAAGTTGGTTACTATTGACATGGAAAAAGAAGCAATCGACAGAAGATCATTTTCAACCACGCAGTACAAAGATAACGTCTTTCAGTTTTTTGGAAAAAAACACAAAGCATGAAATATTCTGCTTATTTAGGAACATATTTTAGTACAGCACAAACAGAGCCATTGAAAACTTTGATTCAACTTTACCACCTGTCAGTAGAGGCACAACCTCAAAGGGCAGATGATGATACATTCGTTGTTATCTGAGCTGTCTCTGGTCTCCATACCTTCTCTGGTAAGGAAAGTCTCTGAGAGGTGGAGCCTCTCAGAATCCAGCAACTGTGTTCTGCATGATACAAGTTGCTGTCAACTGATAATGTGAGCTGTGACAACTCAGGAATTTATATAAATAGTAGAGCTGTTTTGTTATTTTAATATTTTATGTCTTTTTTTAGCACTAAGGGAACATATTGTGACTTTCAGAGCCAGTACTTGCCAGGAACTGAAAAATTAAGCTTCTGGCATTAATTAGAGTTTTATTTTGTTTGAAAATTTGCATTGTTAAATGGTTCACATGCATTCTTAAGTCTTTGTAATTAGAATATCCTTATGAACAAAAGTCTAAAGTTAAATGTGCTGTAGCTTCAAAGAGTTTCTGCAGAAGCAATATTTCAGATCACAGATTCTTGTGACCTTCACTGACCATCAGGGAATGTCAGAGATACTGCCTACTCTGTGTAACCACTTTGAGGGTTACCTGCACGTTTTCCAACTACCCTCAGTTTTCACTGTTCTTATCTTCAGTTTTTAAAAATTCCTATTCAGTGAAACTGCTCTGAAATAATGGAAGCTGAGGTCAATAGAGTATGTATAAACACACAGTGAAGGACCTGATCCTTTTTATTATAGCCAGCAGGAAAAGTCCAAGGAATAGAAAGAGTCTGAACAGCAAGACTGGTTTAAATGCATTTTATGTAAAAAGAGTTCATTTTTAAATGGGGGAGCAGAGTTCATTTTATGGCTTTATATATGCTGTTTGCCTTGGTACATGGAGATCCATAGTTCTATAGCCTTTGTATTATTGTTAGGATGTCAGTGCATGTGAGGGCAGTGCTTTAACACATAACGAACAGAAAGGTCTCCTACATGGCTTCTACAGATCACCCAGGACATTTAGGGAATACGACCATTCCGATTTCTACTGGATGTATGTTTCATGCTTCCATAGCAGAACTTCCTTAAAATCTCTGAAAATTTTAGATACCTGGCACCTCAAGGAAAATATTGTTAAGCCAAATCTAAGGAAAATATATATTGTATGGCATCTTGAAAGATAAATTGTTTATAGATTTGGAAATGAATGCTTGTTTATCATTATCCAGTGGTAATACTTGCAGTGGTGGATATACTTGTTGTTATAAGAGACAGCAAATATGAACTCTATCACAAAGGAGAAAAGGTTTTAATTAAGAAGTATGAATTATAACTTGGAAGTGTTTAAGAACAATTTTTTAGACTTACCAAAAGCTATAATAAAAGTGGAGGAAATGTTGATACTACCTAGAAAAGAATTAAAAAAAAAAAAGAAAAATCCAAGTGGATGTAACCAGATGCTAGGAACTATGATACCAGGCTGAAAGGAAAAAAAAAAGAAAAGAAAAAAAATCACCCTAAAAATCTATCAGTAGCTTCATTAATAACAGTAAGATGACATTTTAAAATGTGGTAAGAAAAAAATAATTAGAAAATTGGTATTGATCTATTACAAGCCATGACTCAATAGTTAGAGGGGACAGGTAAAAGGGTAATGTAATTATTTCTAGTCTGCTTAAAACATTTGTGCTGGAAAGCCTATTTGACTGTAGGTGATGACTATACTTCTGTACTACCTAATTTAAGCAGTCTGGTGGTTTGAAATTGACTTTTTTAGGAGCTAGATGACCCAGATCTAGTGATCAGCTTCAGTTTAAAAAATTTTTTGACATGATTTCTCAAATGTGTTGAAAACCAGTAAAGGTTAGTGTGGGTAGTTACAGACCTCTGTACACATGGCAGTGGTCCCACTGGAAATAAGGAGATAAGTGATGTAAGATGCTTTTATTGAGAGAGGGTTAGTCAGAATGCCAATCTCTATAGGCTTATAGAAAAAAATATGTCTTGTAAAACCAACATAATATGTAATGTGACCTAAAGTATATTTAGTTACTTGCAATATGTTTAAAATTTTTAAAAAAGCTGAATAATGGATAGATATTGCTATTGGTAGACCTGAATGACTTGCCGTGTTAGCTGCTGCAAAATTTCAGTTTCAGTGCAATTAAATTTAAAGTTATGGGCTTATAAGAAGGTAATAAATATTTTGATAGAATTGTTAAAGTTGTAAAAGATCTGTAGGAGCATCAGAAAGTAGGGTCTCTGAAAAAATCTTGAGATCTAGTGAACTGGGGTTGAGCCCACAAGAAGGAGTTGTGGCTATAGGGTATGTTTTGGTTCTCAGATTACTTTGCTTGTCTGATCAGCAGTCTTGTTTGATGCTGAAACAGGGTTCTGTGACCTGCTGTCACACTTCAAGAATGATGTTAAAATTTTTAGCAGGTTTAGAGAAGAGCCACTAGAATGTTGAAAGGACTGGTATGATGGAAGAGTCTAGGTCCTTTCCCTATTTATTTTATCAAAGATATATTGAAGTTATATTAAAGGGCAATCTGATTACAAACTACTTTAAATTCAGAGAGAAAATCTGATAACCATGGGCACCTCTTTCTAGCAAAGTATCAGAAGATTAAATGGATGTTGAAGATCCACAGTTTCAGACACAAAGAATGGATTTTAGTGCTTAAAAAGTCATTATTGAAACATTTTATGAAAAGTCACTTATCTGTCATTAGAAATATTTGCATTCAGAATGAGATACTTTCCTAAAGAGCATCATCAAGTTCTGTGGCAAACACTGGACTTCTAAAATGAGAGAGATTTCACTGGGGCAGAAATTTGACTGACTGACCGTGATAGTTCCTTGTAACTTAAATGAAATTAATAAATGAGTATACTATCTATTGCTTTTATAAATACTGTACCATTTGGATGCATTTATAATGAATAAGTAGAAGCAGTCCTCCATATAAGCAATTCTCAATTTTTATTACTTCAGTAACTGTTTATTAAAGCTATGTTAAGAAGGATAACTTCTCTGTGCTTTTCTCTATTCTGTAATTCTCAATTACCCTGTAGTGATAAAACAGTAGAGTTGGAGACATCATATACCTGTTCTGTAATATACAAGGGAAGGTTTTTTCCCTGTAGACAGATGGGACACAATTTTCCAGTACTGACTAAGCCAGTAAGTTTTTCCAAATCCACTGCACTATCCTGTGTGCCCCATTCTTTTGATTTTCTTCCCGCAGTTCCAAAAAACAATGAGTGTTTCAGCCACAGGTGAAGTTGTATCTGGATTTTAAGATGGAAAAATATTGTCTGTCACCAGTTGAGGAACTAAGTATAGGGCGTTTACAAAGGTGAAATTAATGCCACTCAGAAAAGTCTTGGTCCTAAGGAAGAATTGATATCTTTCTTCTTGTCCTTATTCCTTATGTGAGCTCTTACTTTTATAGTTGTAAAAGTGCATGGCTTTTTTGTGGAATATGTGGTTTTATGTGGCTAGCTTGAAAGTCACTCTCAGAAGTTCTTTTGAATTGTACCTGAATTCTGCTTAGAAAGTGAGAAAATGTGATTTGTCCATGTCCAAAATAGAAAAAAAAACCCCAAACCAAAAACCCACCCCCCACCATGCAGTGTAAAATAAGACCTAAGAACAGTATGGTTTCTTTTAATTACTCTTACAGGTTGGTATTTTTCTTAAGATTTATCAGAAACTTTAAGAAAAATAGTATGCTAGAAATTAAACAGCACTTTAAAATGATGTTACATTGAGCAATGCTGCTGTTAATATTTAATAGAAGATAGAAACAGGCTTTCATGTGAATTCTTGTGTATTGCTTTAGTGAGTTATAGATCAGAAAAGTTGTAGTAAACATTGGATATGCCAGGTTCACATTTTTACCTGCTATAAAAGGTAGTTTGAAAAGCTTTTCTTTATAGATTTCCTGTAACCATTCATAAGAATCACTGCAAATATGTATTGATTGTTGGGTTTACTCTGCATTATTTAGTAATACTATAAAAAGTTTGGGTTACAAAGCAGAGCTGTATAATATAGAGTGGAACTGTTGGTAGACCACTGCAAGATGGAAACAGACATTAATGATAGCCTTCCCCTCACACACACCTTTTTTTTTTACTTTTCTTTTTCTTTTTTTCCTTTTTTTTTTTTTCTTTCTTTCTTTTTAAACCAGTCCTAAGAAGGACTTGGAGATTACTGTCCTGATTTTGTTTCCTTTTTGATTGGGGAAATGTGGTAGATATAAGATCTTGGAAATGCTATTTGATGTAAATTAACAAAAATCCATGAAACATAGTTAGCCATAGATATAGTCTGACAGTAAGAAGAATATTGTGAAGAAGCAGAGGAAATCATAGAACGACTGTGTGTTACTCTGACAGTGAATCGGTATTATCTCTGCTATCAGATAATGCAGTTATCATTAATTTTCACATTTGCATTTCAATCTTTGGAAGGAAATGACTCTTGCCGGATGAAGATAAGAGCTCTGTACCACTATAATGAACCATCATTTTATCCCGATGCTTTGTATCCATATGAAAATGAGTCTGGGTGGTGTGGTATGTGAGGAGGGGGTGGGGGGAGGGGTCACAGAAACATTATAACAAAGTGTCAAAAATCACTACAGACTTTTGGAACCGGTAATGAAACAAGAGGCAGTCTAAATAAATCTTCTGTAGTGAAGTGGATATTGGATTAAAAGCAGAGAGCTGGGCTCCCAGGCTCCAGGGGTTGGGAGGGAACCTTATTGAAACAGGGAAGGATTTCTGTGGATATCGATCTGTTTTCCATCAACAATTTGGAACTAGGAGGAGGCCATTTGGACATAGAATAACAAATGTAAGGGTCTAAGAGGCATTGAGTTAACCTTTGCACTGCAGGTCTTGTTTTGACACTTGAATTCTGTTAAGGGAGGTGCAAATGCTCGTGGGCTGCTGTCTTTGTAGTTTGAGTTATGGTACTGGAGCTGTTTTAAGTGGTTACCACACCTGTGTATTAAACGCAGGGGTTTAGGTAATTATCAGTCTTGTGTACAGAATTCAAGGACTGTAGTTCTTTTTCATGCATAGCCCCTGAAACTCGATCTGCAGACTTCTGCATCATTCCATTTTAGCTCTGATTGACTAATACCATTGTTACTGAAATATACTTGCACTATATTCAACTTGTTTAACCTTTATGTGTCTGTAACAGACTTCACTGTACATAATTTAGACTCACTGCCAAATGTCTTCTAAAAACAGGAACTCTTGAGCTTTGTCCTGCTGCCCCATTTTTTGTAACAAAAGCTGAGTTTCTTAGATCATGAAATGATTGTAAGAACTGGTATTTAAATATATGATATTTAAAAAGTAATTTTTAGTGTGTAACTCTGCACCATTTATAGGAGCACCAGGATGTCAATCTTGGTGTGACCAGCTGGGATTGATGAATTATTCTGTTGGCTGTAGCAGCAGCTGCTTTCTCTTGCAGATCTTTCTCAGGTCTCACCTCTCTCTTCTTACATGATGAGTCTTCGCTTCATAATGAGAAGATGCAGGTCTAAGAAGCAGAAGAAAAAATATGCTACTCCTGTGTTAATATATTCAGTAGTGACAGAAGTGGAGTAGTAAATAAGTGTTAAAATAGTCCCTGTCATGATTTTGGTTGAGGCCAGTAGACACTCTTCCCAGGTAGCTCCCAAGGTACAGAAGCTGCAGCATAGCAGGGAACATTCTCCAGAGGTAGTTTGTGTGCTGTCACCTGATTAAAGGCTAAGGAAGTCTCCCAGCACACAAACATGGCTGTACTTGTCCTCTGTGCCCAGAGCTGTTCTTTGCCACATGTAACAGACCTTTTATGCATGTCTAACAGACATACTTAGTACAGAAGTTGGCTTCAAGGCAGTTGATCCTGTTGATGGACTGCTCCCTGTATGGGCCTGAAGGATGAGAATGTGAGAGTGGCTGGGTGAATTCTCATGGAAGTAGCAGCCAAACCTTTGCTGTCATCTTTCCCATGATCAGTTTTGACTTTTCTAGGAAAGAGGTTGTTGCATGACCTACACTGACCCTGTGTAATAGATGGGGAGAAATGTTACTTAGGGTCACACCTGACAAAATGAAATTCTGCCCTCTAGCCAAAAATAATGGTCACCAAGGTTTTAAGAGAAAATTGAGGTGTAAAATAATTACTCTAAAATCATGTGAATAGGCAGTAATAAATTTTGAAAACTAAGACATACTTCTTGTTATGATGTCACTTGCTGCGGTGACTTCTGTAGTACCCCTTTCATAATGCAATGTTCAAATATTGCAGGATTCTGTAAACCTGGAGACATGGATTGTCTCATTTGACTTGCCTAAAATACCAAAAGCAGTGCCTTCATCACTGAATACTGGAGCTCTTGTCATGCATTCCAACTGTTTTTTCAGTTGGGATGCCATTTCCTTATCATTATATTATTAACATAATATTATAAATACTATGTTATTATATCTTAATATTATTAGTATATAATTGTGTTATTGTTAGCATATATATATGAATTTAATTTCAAAATCAGTTGCTGTAGAAATGAGCCTAGTTTAGAAGTACCATCTTATAGGATGAGGTAAAAACAATTTAAAACAGCAATGAGATAAAAAAATGAACAGTTCCAGCAACAATCCTAATAACAACAGTGTATGTAAGAGAGGGTGTTTTACACAGAAAATGCTCATCAATGCGGCACAACCCCAAGACAAAGAACAAAATGGCCAGCACACCCTCCATGTGCCACCTTTTCTTCCCAACCACAAGCCATGCCCTCCTTGGAAGTGAGGATCCCTTACTTCCACCCCGCAGTGATGATGTGCATGGTACAGAAAAACAATGTGGACACGCACACATGACTCCAGGCTGTGCAAAATTAACCCTGTCCTTGGCCAAAACTAGGAAAACTAGGTGGGCTTGAAAATGATACGGTACGTTCCTAAATTCCTTTGTACTTCTGTATATCCAGCATGAGGCAAGAACATCGGCCTGACTTCTAAAAGTCATTGAACTCCAAATGGAAGGTGATACATATTTGAAATGTATTCTGTTTTGACTGGCATTTACGTTTCAAGCACAAAAGACTTCTTGTTCTCTGAAAAAAGTTGATAGCTGGGAAAGGCATGTGCAAAGGAAGAATCATCAGATTCACTAGGTACTTCACTTTGGACATGATATGCTATATAGTGGATATTCTGTAAAGTACAAATCCCTGTAGGTCACGCAGTGAAGGACTCCTAGGCTATGGAATTCTGCAGGGAATCAATGAACATCTGCATTACAATACATTGTTTCTTGTAGTTTCATGCACCAAGGGACCTGCAGAGACTGGCAGAACGCTTTGCACTTTTCAGCTGTCTCCACTGTAGTTTGGCCATAAAGGCAACATTACACCGTGGTAATTGCAGGAAACAGTGTCTGGGTTTGGAAGCATATTGGGTGAGAATCAAAAGGGACATGTAATCGGTCCACAAGTGTTTTGTTCTTTGTTGCGTTTTTCCTGTTAGCTAAGATTATTGCATTTGGAATACTGCATGGCAACACTGGCTCAAACAACTGAAGGATGGATGTGTCAGTATATTGAACCGTACGCACAACACAGCGTTATTTAATGCATTTAAGGTGTAGTCCAGTAGTTGGATACGAATACCTACTGAGAGATGCTAGTGACTTTATTTCTTAAATTGGCAGGTTTCAGTGATGAATTCTGTGTTCAGCAAAATAAAGTATTTTGATTTTCAAAGTCCAGTGTCCTTTTAAACCCTCAAAAGCTGCTTTATTTACTCTCTCTTAAGAAATCATAAAATAAAAGTTGGAATAATATAAATAAAACAACAAAAAAAATTATCACCAGGAGCCATTGTACCTCCTATCAAAAGAACTAACTTTTGCTGAGAGTAAAAAATTTAATGTGACGTGATACTGTATTTACTCACAAAATTGCACAGTTCAGGAAGGTTCAGAGTGAGAAAAGGAAACTGGATGTTGTGGTCATGGAACTGGAACTAAGGGCGAAGTCCTCTCTCGGTTTTGACCTTGACTTTCTGTGTTTAGTTCAGTGAGACCAGCTTAGCACACATTTGGGTTTAGGTTTAATTGCCACATATCATTTTTAAGATGCTTTACCATTGCATTCTCAAAAGGAGGATATGAATTGAATAGTAGATCTTATTTTCTCTCCTTGATTTAGGCTTCAGACAATGATATGTGAAAATGATCTTTGTAAAGTAAAGTAGTGGTCATCATACACAAATGCTGCAATAAACTCTCTTATGCAATCACTCAGCACTTACTCACCAACATGGCAAAAGTAAGAATGGTCGTCTTAATATCATCAGACCTCACTACAGAATGTGTAGTTCTTTAAACATGTTCTAATGGAATCTGTGAGAAACTCCAGAATCAAATATTCAGAAGTATGGTCCAGGGTTAAAACTGGTAAGATATTTGGGTAGGCAGAAGTAATAATGGTTAAAAGCCTGTGATTGGAAAGCTGTAACTCTTTGTTTTTCCTGCAGTCAGCTGATTACCTTAGACATTCTAAAATAGCTGTGTAGAGGACATTGTGTTCCTACCCCTTCTCACCCTGACAAAGATTTCGGAGCTTTCTGAGTGTGCTCTTTAATTTTAAGGGTTGTTTCCAAAAACTATTTTTAAGCTTTAGCATATTAAATCATATTAATGCGGAAGGTGCTTGCATATGCCTGTTTTGGTAGTGTGGGCAGCCAGTCCAGTGTATATACTGCATCTTTTATGATATGTTACAGAAAAAATGAATCACTTTGTCCCACCATAGCTTACTCTTTCCCTTTGCTCCCCTTCATGTTTCAGGACTTTTAAACTATGTATTCAAGCTGAAAAACCCAAACAGCCGTATCTGACTTCATAACATATTTTTGGGGATTAGAGGTAGAAAAACTTTACAGTATTTTACGTAACTTTGTTTTAAGTAAATATTGCAGGATTACACATTGCCTTATGTATTTTATAAAACAATATTGTCTGATACATTTCAAAGATTAAACTATAAAAATCCTATTTTACTGAGAGAAAGTACTCAGGTTGGGCTTGTTCAGGTCTGTGCTGCTCTGATTTTATGGCAGTATAATTGCGTTGATTTAAAAGCTGCTTCATCAGCACGAACCCACAATGATGGACTATTTTGGATAATTTAGAAAGATAATATAATGTATACACTAGGGACATACTGTTCCAGAATGTTTTGTGTATGCATTTTGGGCTGGGTGGTTCTTAAAGGAGACTGAATTTCAAATTACATCATTGTACGAAAAAAAACCTTCATTAAGTTATCTGAACTTTGATACTTACAGTGTGATGCCAAAATTACTTATCAGTTCATAAATCTTTGGCTTGCATATATAAATAGATACTAGTTCTCATAAAAAAAAATGAGACTATCTGGAAAGCAGTCATGATACACATCCAGTCAGAGTTTTCTTAAGTTGACCACAGTCCAATTTTCAGGGCTTGTGTAATGCAGCATTGTAAATGCTTCATGTAATTTGTTGTCATCTGATAAAGTATGTATAATATTAAAATTTATTTACTTAATACTTTTACTATAGTGATTTCTACTTTAGTCTTATTCTCAGAAAAAAACCCCTTTTCCCCCAATTTCAGAACTGCTCAGCATGTGATACTGACTATTTTTCAAGGTTTTGTATTGGATATCAACTTTTCATGGAAATTTTCTTTAAGAGGTGCTCTCTAAATATGTGACTATTTCTAGCAGCCAAAGAAGAAAAAAACCTGCAATGAAACAACAGATACTTTGGTGTGTTGTGTTCCGATAAGAGCTATCATTTAGTTTAATTACTATATCCGTAACACTTTAGCCATCAAATTTTGAGCGTCTTCCAAGGAAATTATTTTCTCTCATCTTGTCCTGCTAATCATTATTTTAACAGTTGGGACTTAGGTTTTTTTCTATGTCGTCACTCCACAGTGTGTGAGTCATTGAAGAATGGTGTGATAAGGTAGTTGATAGGGATGTACGGCTTAAAATGGTATAAATGTGCCAGAAGATATCTTCAGGGGACCCTGATGAAGTGTCCTTGCATATTGCTATAGTACCTTTAAATACATGACCTGCAAAACAATGGGCAGTCAGGAGTGTTGGAGTCTGTTCTACATGATGCATGAAGTAAGCTTCAGGTTTCTTTTATGCTTTTCTGTAGGAATGCATCTGATTACAGAAAAGTCAATCTCCTTGGATTCTGCCTCTTGTCAATATAGCCTGCAATGGCATATGTGTATTGACAAGCATGATGTAATAGATTAGTTGCTCAGCTGATTCATTGGTCTCACATTGTTCCGTGTTCTGTATACTGGGAAGCTCAGTCAAGAAATTAAATACTCCAATAGCACTAGGAAACCGATCTTTCTTGCTAAAAAGCCTCTTGCCATCTGCTTGCTTTTAAATTTTTCTCATAAAAGAGACAAAAAATGGCTTGAATTTTTTAGAAGGCACGTCACATTAGTTTCACCATTTCTCAGCTTCTAGGATCATTGCCCTATAAAAATGCTATGTGTGTTTCGCAAAGCTTGGACATATCATGATGCTTATCTAAAGAGAAAAAATGATATATTTTTAAAAGAAAAATGCTGACCTAGTTAGTGAGGCTGAAACCATTCATTAATTAGAAGTCATAATTGCAATTACATGGTAAAATTAATTTATCATGAAAATAATCCTATCAGTTTTCCTTTTTGGAAAAATGGAACCAAATGATTTTAGCAGCCCATATTGCTTAAGGCTGATATTACAATGATACTGGTTTAGAGTGAATAAAGTAATCAAATTCTATTTTCAAGACCTGAAATTCTGAGACTGTGTCATAGATAGTTTACGTATTATATGAGATTCACTTGAGTTGTAATTTTGTAATTACGTATAATATATAAAGCATATATGCACAGATAAATGCATAAAAGGACTATAGTGTGTTGAAATTTAAAAAGAGTGAATTGAAGGTAACACAGCACATAATATATAGAAAAATTCATGTAATATGGCAAGTATGCTACAGTGTGTGAAACTGAGAATGCCTTTTCTACTGTCAGGCTATTTAGACTTCCTTGATATTCAAATGTTAATGTACATTAAATGGAATTTAAGGAGGTCCACCTTGGTGGACCTCAGGCAGCCCTAGCAAGTAGTGATCCTTGGGGATCCCACTTTACGTATATATTTGCAGAGATGTGATAGCCATGAAATATAGTCCTTTGATGACATCATAACTGTGAAATATGACATTATTGCACTCACCAGCAGTCAGAGCGCTGCTTTATCTATATTAAACAGTCTGTACACATAAATAAAGAATACCAAATACTGAAGCTGTAACCCAACATGGCCATCTTCAGCTGAAGTACTCATCACTCTCCATGATGCCCTATGGATGTCAGGGGACTATTTGTAGAGTAGTTTGCTGCCAAATTTAAATTTAACAGTGTCTTCTCTCTCTTAGACAGCTATATGTACAAATTCATCAATTACTTATGCTTAAATTTTAACAAGAGGGCAGAAATGTATTATTTTATGTCAAGCTACTCAAACTTGGTCTTTAAATTTAAGGATCTCAAATATATAATTAAAATTTCTGGTCCTGTTGCAGTAAATAGAAAAGTACACATTGATGACAACGGAGTTAATGCCTAGTCTATTAATGGCTAGTTAATGTATGAATACATATATCCTTTGCCCAAGACTCGCAATTGTACTTTTCAGGAGAAAGACTGTTAGGCACAGTCACCAGGGGAGCGTTCATCTGCCTGCACTTTGCTATTAAAGGGAGAGAACAAGTACACTTTTGAGCACCCAAAAATATTTTAGGTCTCCATGAAAAAGACTTCATAGAAGCAAGAAATCCACACATAAATCTATCTGTCCAGACTAACCTGGAATTTGAAGATAGAATCAGTAAGTCTGACTTTATTTTTTTACTCTACAGGTAGTAAGAAAAAAAAATTACTTTCAGAAAAACACTTTTGGTCTTCTAGGCTCCCATATGGCAAAGTATTTAAAAACTTTTATTTTAATGTGTGTGAGCATGCCATTAAAAACCAAAACTACCCACATGCATTAAGTTAAGCTCAAAGTAGGACTGTGGCCTTAGCTCAGAAGCTCTTCCAGGAAGGAGCTGCCTTTATCACAGTACGTTCTACGTACTCAGCAAACTGCTAGACTGCATAAATTAATAAGGATGCAAATCAAAGCAATACTAAAGGCCCCTTTCTACTCCTCTGGAAATGTGAAAGGCCTTAAAGGTAGTCTAAATTACTTCAGCAATACCAAGAATTCTGAATACAGTGAACTTCAAATTGTAGCTGCTTTAGTTTCTGTTAATTACAGAACATTCTTTCATGGATTTCCTTGATTTTCTAACTTACTATTTTGAAACATTTTTTTATTAAAATACTTAAGATGTTATGACTTGTATATGCTTCTTACAATAAATATTTTTCTTTTCCTTTGAGAAATAGGAGCTAAATCTTGAGGCTGCTATTCATTTCATGGACATTCATTTTCAGTGATGGGATAGTAAGGTCTAGCATAACATGTTATTCTTTTTAAAGGAAAACTCATTTGGATTCTGAAATCCTTTCTTATTTATTCCAAATTTTAAAAATGCCATCATATTTTATGGCTCTGATTACATCTGGAGATACAGTCTTGTGGTGTCATAATGCACAAGAGTCCTGATCTTGTTTAATTTTCTAGGGGTATGATTTTATTATAACTGTCTATATTGTGCTGTAACTGTATATAGGAATATTCCAGTATAAAGAATTGAGAGAAGAAGATACTTAAATATTGTCCAGGGATAGAAAAGGATTGTGATATATAATGTCCAAAATGTTCCTAAGGACAAATCTTCTCTTAAAGGAACTAGTTTTGGGGGGGATTTTGTCTTTTACAGTTTGTTTTTTTTAATGAGAAATGCCATAAGTATGACTGAAGGGGTATCCTGAAATACCTGTGTGAAGCATCAGTGGCTCTTAGTTTCCCCTTCTGAAAATCAGTTGTATCTATTGCCTACTGTTTTAATTACTGGCTAACTCCAAGCAGTATTTTAGAATTATGATTGTTGCTTGATGATTTTTTCAAGCATCAGCTGATAAACTAAAACTTACCTTGGCACTTCAGGGGAATAAAAGAAAAGATACCCTTTTAAAGCTCTTATTTTCTCAGTGCCAGTTACTTAACTGTGGTACCTCCTCTTTGTATTTTTATCAACATTTTTCCTTCAATTTTTCTTTTATGCAGACACTTCCTACTCTTTAAATTTTGCCTTCCTTATGCAGTATTTGTAGTAATAAAACAAGTCCACATATATTGTTTTTTTATCTGCCTTATGGCTATGCATTGTGAGAAAGAAGGCATGAGATTATTTAACTGAATACATTTACTTCATATGAAAACTGTAGCACCTAAGCTTGCATGTGCTTCTCTCTTGTGATCATGGCCCAGTGATACTTCCCTGTTGTATTTGTCATCCCCACCTCTCTGCCTGCACTTGCATTCCCCTTCCTTCATCCACGAAGACAGTCACAGCACAGGAGCTAGCGAGGTGGCAGTCCAGCAGTGCTTAGGGGCGCAGAAGTCTTTACATTTTGGCTGCTTAAAAACAATTCATGAAAAATGTGTGCAGCAAAGAGGCAGTTTCCTCAATACACTCGTACATGTGCTGAAGAAATGTCATTTTCCTTTTCAAGGAAAGGATTTTGTTGTTCATGTTTCCTTTTGATAATCCATAATTTCTGTTCATCTCCTTTTATATTTTTGGTCTGATTTTGTTCATGCTCTTCATTTTTACTCTGGTCTGAATTAATTTTCTTTCTATCATTTATTTCCTTTGATTCTATTAAAGTCCTTTTCCCATGTGGTGTGTCTTTCATGCATTAAAATTATAAAATATATCTGTTTTCTCTTTGAGCACTCCAGATTTATTTACCTGGCTTTCTAAGTTTGGATATAGTGTTTCCTATGGCATTTAACAAAGATAGTACAGGAGAAACAAGCACGCTATTGCTGCTCTTGGCTCTGCTGTATTTTCAGAGAGCATCTGCTTGTGTTCATTTGATTATTCTTTTTTTTCATCAGCTATGTATATAACACAAACATATGTATCATCAAATCAGTGAAAACACCACAGAGAAAATAAATTTTATGAAATTGGGAGGGAGTTTGCAGCAAACAGTGGATTATATTGGTGTTATATAGCTATCTCATCAAAAGGTAGCAAATGCACAAGACCTTTTGCGCTTTTCAATTTGAAAGAAAATTATTTCATTAGAAAAAAAAGAACCATCACTCTAGATGTTGGAGAATGCCAGAGCCTGATGAAACCAGCTGAAGAGACAAACTGAGTGTACGGATGCAGATTAGCCTTCAGAAGATGAGGGTGTAAAAGGGATTTAATGGTAGGATGGATTATAGAAATCCTTGTAACAATGTTAAATAATTATAGTTCCAGCCGAGATCAAAGCAGTGCTGATTGAACCCCCTCAAGCTGTTAACACGAGTATCTTGAAGGAAAAAAAAAAGAAGGAAAAAAACCCTCTGAGATTGGTCAGCCTGTGCTGACAGTGTCCTCTGATCTGGGGAAGTTCTGGCTGTGTTGAAGGTACAACTTGTGGGGGAGGGAAAATAGAGGAAGGATTTATCTGTCCGAGTAGCCTATTTGAGTTGGGGGGGGGTTTCTTGTTTTTTTAAGGGAGGAGGAAGAGGTTATTACAATCAATGCTACTGGAGTTCACACACTTACTGAAATTGCAGTAAACTTTACAGTTGGCTTCTTTCCATATTGGAAAAAGGATTAAATTTCTTTAGCAGAACTCTGGTCTGTAACAGAAAATTACTAGTCTTTTTTTTTTCCTCCCCCCCACACGTTCCCCCCACTTTTAGAATATGGTTCCTATATACAGACCTGCCCAGCAACAACTATTAGTAGTGATAACTGGAAGAATGCCTTTGTAGTAGCGATATTTGGCTGCAGGCAGGGAGTAAAGTTGCTATGCCCATTCTACAGCATTAAACATTTTTTCTCATTGCCTTGCCTTCCTGGCATTCATGCTTGGAGGATTATGCTTATGCCTCTATTAATAAAAAAAGGAAGTCAAAGTTAAATACTTATGGTTTGGTGGCATAGTAACGTGGCATAGCCAAAGCTTTTCCTTTTATGCAGCTGTCTGTAAAGTGCATCACATCTAGTTGGCTGCAAAAGAAAATGTATGACTTCAACGAGGTTGAGGTGTATTTCCAGTGGTGGTGTGTTGACTATGTTCAGTTCTAAGTAGAAAGCTAGAGGGTACATTAGCTGAGTAATAAAAAACTAGGGTGGAGATGACTATGGACTGGAACTAAATTGTGGAATCATAGAATGGTTTGGCTTGGAAGGGCTTGTTTTTTTCCCCACTAGATCATGTTGCTCAAAGCCACATCCAGCCTGGCTTTGAACAGTTCCAGGGATAAGGCACCCAGTATTAGTTTGTTCCCCAGCTCTGTGCTGGAACTGCAGGTGAGTGAAAATGACCGTGACTGAATGGACCTAAAACATTAACAGCTGTTGGACATCTCTCTCCTTCCCTCTCTCTCCTCAGCGCCTTCTTTTCCCCTCCTCACTCCCCTATGACTTTATTTTTGAACAAATACTAGTACTTTGTTTCCTGGGTACTCCCAGTCTACTAAATGCCAATCAGGGAGTGTGTTAATGAATTGCTCTATATTTCAGAGAGTAATGATGCATGTCAAAACCCCAAACATGTTCTCAAATCCCTGTGTAAGAAGCTGCAGTAATATTTTCCAAATGTTGTAGGTAAAAGCTTGTATCAAAAACTATTACTTTTTTAAAATTCAAGGACAGCATTGGTATTGCTTTATGAACTCTTTGTATGAGACCTGTCTAGGGACTTTGTTAACCTGTTAACTTTGGTAAGCTGCTTCTTGCTTAAATTCCAAGTAGAAGTTTATGTTGAGGGGGGCCTTAAATAATCTGTGTACCTCGGGTCAGGGATGAAGACTTTGTGGCACCATCTTCAAGGAGTTTTATGGCCTTTTCTTTGAAACTGTAACAGTCTTTGCAGGCATCTTGAAATAGCCATAGATGTCCAAGTTAAAGATACAGGTTCTGCGTCTATTTTCCTGGCCAAGTCCTATGGAAAACATGGAAGTCTGTGGTCAGATGATCTTCTGGGGCATTTTCCCAGAATGTGGGGTTTAATCATGTAGAAAATATTGTAGAAAATATTTAGCTTTCCTATTGAAAGTGTGATCTAAGACAAGATAGAAACTATTTTGCAGTAATTGCTGAGAGATCTTGGCCAAGATCTGCAAAGTTGTTTAGGTGTCTAACTATTTGATATATTGTAGTTTGTAAAGTTAAACATATATGTGGGAGCAGGGCTTTGTTTTTAATCAAACTGGTAGTTACACTGCTGGATAGAAACAGATAATTCCAATAAGTGAGCTTTAAGGAGGTGGTATGCTAGTTCAAAACTACCCGGCATCAATTAAACAAGGGTTTTAAGTGTGAGTGTATCTGAGACTATGGGGTCTTGAAGTCCTGGACAGGGATCTCTCAATTCCTTTTTATAATGGGATAATTTGAAGGAAGGAGTTGATGCTGTTTGGACATACAAATCTGTTATTTTTATGGTATTATTTTGGGTGTAGTGAAAACTGATGTGATAAATGCTTCGGAGAAGAAATCACCGTGTCAGCCTGTGCTAACAGCTGAACTGTCAGAATGAGCTTTTTGTATTGAAAATGGGAAATAATAGTTTCTTTTTGAAACCAAACATAAATTTGTAGTGCGGTTTAATTTTGAGACTGATTACGTACAGCGTTACTAACGAGAGGGAGAAGGAAGAGCTTCTGAAACAGTACTTTTAGGGACAATAACTGAAGGCAGGAGGGGAAGATAAAGGAAGCCATTAGCAATGTTTCTTAAGTTGAGGAAGAGTTTCATGGACTCTCTTTAGAGAATGTGCAGAATCCTTTCCTTTTTTTTCCTTTTTTTCTTTTCCTCCACTGTCTCGGGTTCTGCTGCTGCTATCAAAAATGAATAATAAAACTGGGAATCAACGTGAAGTCGTAAGTTCTCTCGTCGTTAGTTTCTTCTGCATGACAGAGTCATTCTGTAGGATTCTTTCTTTCTTGTATCAGGTTACCAAACAGAGAATTAAAAAAAATCTTTGCCTCACCATCAGCCTTCCCTATTGCTTTCTAACCCTTCCTGAAATTGCTGAGGAAGAGTTAATAATGGAACTAGCTCTAGTGCATGTTACATACCTATTCTCACTTCTTCTTCACACTTTAAAACCCTTCACAGAGGATTTTAGAATGGGAAAATGCTAAATCAGCTCTTTCCATGTCTTTGGCTTCTGAGCTTTTTTTGTCATTGTGCTATGGAAAAAAGGATCAGACTCCAAACCTTTAAGCAGTAGCTGCATTTGGAAATAATCTAAAGTAAAGTGATGTCTTTGTGCAATAAGGAACACCATTGTTCCCCTTTGTGTTCTGAAATGACAAATTATTGCCCCTTGACAGTAAGTTTGAAATCAGATAACTGAGATTTGCTGAATGATTTTTATCTCCAGAGTCCATGTAAATTTTTTGTATGATGTGTGTTGTGTGTAGTGTTTGTAGGAGTATGGTACAGCTCAGAGTTATATCCAGCCATATGTGGATAATTTGAAGATCTGGCATTTTATGTTACCAGAGGGGGAAAATGCCTGGTTAGACTTAAAAATTTCCTGGTTATTTCCAATTGACATTATTATTTTAAAGCTATATTGTTCTCCATTTTAACATAACTTTCTACATTTTAATTTAGATTGTGCTTACAATGTGAATGGTTCTAGATGTAAGTTAAAATATATATGATGGAGAGGGCAACCTTCCCCCTCTTTCATGTTCTCCCCCTCCAGCCACTATTTGTACTTCCAAGTATAAAAATACAGTATAAAGATTCTAGTTGCTGCTCAACATCTGTGAAGACACTGGAAAAGAAGCTATTGGTGTTGATGTCTCTTTCTTTATTTTTTTCCTCTTTATTCATCTTTTATTAAGAAACAAAGGAGAGGAAACAAAACATTTTTAGGCCATAGTTAAAAAAGTGTATTCGAGATAGTTATGGCTGGTGTGTCTCATCCGTTGAACATAGAGATAAATACATGTAGTACTTTTTGTATTTGATGCTTTTCAAGTATGAAGATCATCATAGATATTAAAAAAAGTAGAGAGGAAAGCAGTTGCTCATAAATTCCAGATTTCTGGATGTTTTAGTTTGTTTCTGAAATTTTGCTTGGAAGAAATCTGTTTTATGAAAAATTAGTTTCCTTTAAAATTGATACTATAGGGCTTTGATAACATCTGAAATCTTTATTTGAATATCTTACATTGGGTAGTGTCCTGTCCTATACGGTACCTCATATGCAGCTATAAACTAGCATCTCTCATTCAGATTTAAAGATTTCCTGTTATATTATAAATTATAATCAAAATTGCGCAAAAGTGATTTGAGTACAAGCCAAAATGTACTTTCCAGTCTCAAAAACACTATTCAAAGCTATCATTTGAAGATGGAGTTTCAGCCACTGTCCCTCCTTTGAAGAATTTTTTCTTTTAACTAATGCTTGTTTACATTTCTAAGACAGGAACCAGTTTAAACTTTTCTGAGCACAAATACTAGAATTTACTTTCACAAATTCCTCTGAAGAGTTTGCTGTGTGCTAAGTGTAGTAATTTCAGATGCTCAGGTCACATGTACATGTGGATGTTTACACATTGAAAGGACAGAGCATGCATCAATTTATAAAGTTTTCCATATGTACCAGAAGTTGATGAATCAAAAAACAGAACCTTGTGATTTTTTTATACCTGTTTGTAGTAACTTCTAAACAACACTAAATTTTTGTTTATGTATCATCAAATATATTTGCAACCAACCACTTGATCTCTCTATCATATGATTTTTAAGAATTCTTTTTGGCTCACCTGTTAGATTTATGAATTCTCAGTAAGTGAACTAGGGCAGATGCTCAGGCTAGAACAAAGGCATGTCTGAAGACTTAGTCCTCAAGCCTGATGTAGTTTTCAGAGGCTATAGTGTGGTATACTGACAACCATGAAATCTGACTGTACTTAGCACAGATATAGTTCATTTCAGCTTCATAATGCTGTACTTTATTAATAATCAATGTATATAGACTCAGTTTTAATACGGAAACAAATCAGCAAGCCTCAGGTTTTTTCTGTACTAAATTCCCATGTTTGAGAAGCCGAATGTAGAGAATGGCTGTGGTTTATTTCTTATAATTATGAATTTAATTTCAAAGTCATGCCTAGCTATATCTCAGATATTTTTCTTTGGTGAAGTACAGAACCCATGTGGGACACTGCCTCCTTCCCACTCAAGTCTTCACCTTGAGTTTAATGATGCTTTCACATCAAGTTAGGTGGTTTTCTGAAATTTTAATTTATAATTGAACTTATCTAACTCAGGGGATAATATGGCTTGCTCACTCGCTTTGAGCTTCACTTAAATAACTAGTCCTCAGATACTTGTTCAGACACTGAGCTAGGAAGGAATTGGTGTGGGATCATTTAGAGCCATGCATAAAGCAGCAGGACATCTCACTGCCACCTGCAAATGAGAGTCATGGTGCTGTTGGCTCAACACTGAATTTAGGTCCTGATTTAGGATTTTGGTTACACTTAAATAATACATATTTATAAACATGTGATGACTTGGACATATATAACTAAAGGTGGTAGTATAGACAAATCTTATAGGTGCCCCTTTTCTCCCGAGACTCTTCACTGTAGCCCTCTTTGTAAGTGGAAGGGGAAGAATAATAGGGAAGTAGTTGTGGTGTAGGTTCTTCAGGAGGAAGCTATCATCCTATTGCCACTAGAAATAGCATCTTCCAAGCACTGAAAAGAGAATTTGGAGATTGGGGTGCTATGTAAAAGAGCAAATGTTTCTGTGGTTCCAGAGCAAGGTCAAAGGGATGACTGGAAACCACCTTCTGGTCTGCTGAAGCTGGTGAAAAATAAGGCTCTTTATGGTGGATGTCTCTCAGCCTTTCATGTTCTTCTGAATCTACTCTGCCACTGCTGCATCTTGCAAAAGAGGCTGCCATCTAGAATGTGGTGGAATGTAATATACAGAGAACAAAGTATCTAATTAGAGAGGAGTCCCTTGAGGTATAATGGGAAGGATTTGTCCCTACTGGCACATGCAGTATACAGACCCGTGTGAAATAATTACAGTGTGCAACTTATATGGCATTATACTTTCTGTGTTTCTCCTTTGGACACATCATCTAAATCATCACTAGACCACCTCAGCAGCTGTAACTACCTAGTTTTTCATTTTGCCTCGCTCAGTGGCTTGCTTTGGCTCAGGAGGGACTAACTGGGGGCTGACAATATTGTGGGGATATACATTTCCTTTCATGATTCAGAGGTCTGCAGCAACTCAGTCAAAAATAAAAGAATCCTATAAGCAAATAAAATGTGAATTGAATACAAGGTTCCTGATTTATCTAAAAGCATTTGCTAAAAGTACTTCATTTCTTTTACTGCTGCAATAAAATAATTTTACAGTTAGTAGCATATAACTTACACGAGTGACAAATTTGGTACTTAAAAAATATTTAGGTTAAAAAAACCTGTCACTTCCAGTAAGTCATTTTTAGAGTGTAATCACTTTAATTCTCCTCTCTAATTTTATCACCAGGAGACAAGCTCCAAGCCCCCTAACCTCCTGTAAAAATCTTTGTGCTGCTGCTTGTGGTGCTTCCCAGTCAGAGTGACAGAATGGGGATCGAGGCTGGCATG
Source organism: Corvus moneduloides (assembly GCF_009650955.1). Classification (NCBI taxonomy): domain Eukaryota; kingdom Metazoa; phylum Chordata; class Aves; order Passeriformes; family Corvidae; genus Corvus; species Corvus moneduloides. The sequence goes on from NC_045476.1 coordinate 146,271,054, forward strand.
GCTGATCTAGAAATGAAGGAAACATGTCTTAGTATCTTGCAGTCTAAGTGGTAGATAAACATCGTTAATGTCAGGTCACTTGAAGTCTAAGTTTAACATAAAACAGTAACTTGTCAGAAAATACTGCATGAAACTTATGACATGTCCTACTTGGACTGGAAAAACTGTAAGCATGTGGTGACAGTAATATTGCACTGGCACAGCTATTGATTTAAAGAGTTGTTTACAGCCCTGCAGAAGACAGGCTATTGGAGCTATACTCAGGGTGTCTGTTCTCTTAGAGCAGCCTGGGGTAGTTAAAATGCAGTGGTGCATGGTTTGCATTGTCGTGTTATGGCTTAGCATCACGGAGGCAACAGCAGCCTGTGAAGAGAGGAGGACAAAGTCTTAGTTCCAGGGTAATCCAGCATTACTGGAGTCCAAATCCAAGATGTCTTGTCTCTCTTTGCTTTCCCCAGTATGATTTTTCAGGCGATAAGAAGCTACCAAAACTGAGAAGCTTATTAGTCCACCAATAATGTGTTTCTTTGAGTTGGATTCAGTTCATGTGTTAATAGTTTGATGTTTTGTTGGAAACTTCATCAGAAAACTCAGGATATGCTGGAAAAAATATAAAAGTAAAAAGTACAGAATAAGTTGAGATAAAAATTTTATACTGGATAGATTAATGAAATGGTTAGGGTTGGAAGGGACCTTAAAGATCATCTACTTCCAACCCCCCTTCCCTGGTCAAGGACACCTTCCAGCGGACAAGGTTTCTCAAAACCCCATCCAGCCTGGCCTTGAACACTTCCAGGAATGTGTCATTCACAGCTTCTTTGGGCAACCTTTTCTAGTACCACACCACCCTCACGGAGCAACATGGCTCTTGGTTCATATCTCAAGAAAATAAATTGTTCTATTTATTAAACAGCCTTTTCTCCCTTCTTCCGTTTTATTAGTCTTAGGTTTTGTAGTCCTGAGATTAGAGCACCCACTTAGAAAGATAGGAAGGTGAGTTCATATCTGTTGTTCCAGGATTGACTGTATTTAGAATGAACTGATTCTTTGCTCAAAAATATGCTAAATTCTGGAGGAGTGCACAGAAATCCACATCTCTCTGTCCTTAGGTGATGACCATAGGAAAGGTGCTAAGTACATCATGAATTTTTGGTTAAAGTTTTTATTATTAACATAAAGGGTGGATAGAGGATTTCCCCCTCCCTTTTGAGTATTTTTGGAGGCAAAAGAAATGGATTGGAGTCTTCTAAGGGTGAAACAAAATGGGAGCCACATGTCCTGATTCCTAGATCAGAGTTCCTATGAAATTATGGTCACTATCACAAGTTTCATTGTGAAAGCAAATGTGCCAGCTGTGCTTTGTGCTGTACTCTCTACTTTCTGGGTATGTTTGGTTTGCTCTGAAGGTAGAGAACCTCTTACTTTATGTCTTTGCATTTTGATAGATTTAGAGGTATATTAACCTACCACCCGAGAATGCAACTGCATTTGAGTTTAGACACCTATGGAATCAGAATAAAGAGACTTCCAGATATATGTAATGATAAGCAGCTGCTGAAGTAAGATTTTTCTACATCCTTTTCTTCAGTGTTGTTACCTATATTGCATTGAACCTCAATTAAGAACTAAATTATTAAGTCTTGACCCTGTCTTTAGTTCTGATTTTTATTTAAAATGTTTTACAGATCAGAAAGAGAAAGCATGAATAAGTGACATGAGTTATGAATAAGAGCGAGGCTGTGCTTTTTATTTAGATTACTATGCAAAACATTTTCCTTTCACTGATAATGTTTTTTAAATGTAATTAGACTTTTCCATCCAGGAGAACCCTCCTTTAGGAAGATGTTAATTATTAATGTATCAATTATTAATAGTTACTAATTAAAAACTATGAATAATACTACTATTTAGAATCATTCAGTAATTTAGATTGGAAGGTACCTCCAGAGGTCATCTAGTCTAACCCCAACTCAAAACTGTCTGACTTGTATTAGGTTGCTCAGGGCCTTACCTGGTCAGGGTTTAAAGATCGTAAAAAATGGAGAATCTGCAGATTTTCTCAGCAGTGCTCAATGTTTGATTTCCTTGCTTAGCTGTTCAAATATTTGCTTACCATATGTTGTGGAAATTTTCTCTTGTTGCAATGCTTGTTTGTTTCTTCTTGCCTTGTCCCTGATGATCTCCAACAGGAGAGTGGCTTTGTGTTGTTTTTACCCTCCAATATACATTTGCATACAGCAGTTAAAGCCCTGTAGCCTTCCTGTCCAAACACTGATCTTCCCAGCTCTTTCAGCACCTCTTGCTGAGTCCCCTGGCAGTTTTGTGGTCCTCTACCAGACTTACCCCAGCATGCGTATGTCCTCCTCGACAGACTTGCTCACAGCCCAGGATGCAACAGGCCTTCACTCCTGCAAGAGCACACTAAGATACAAGTCCAAATAGTCTATTCACAGATTGTTTTCATCAAAGCTACTTTCCAGCTGGGCAGTGACCATCTTGTACTGTTACATGAGGCTCAACCTGTGCCAGAAGAGGACTCAACATTTGCCTCTGCTGAACTTCATTTGGTTTCTGTCAGCCCATTTCTCCAGCTTTTTATGGTCTCTTAGCTGCAGCTGTACCCCCTGTGTGGTTCTCAGCTGCTCCCACCAATTTGATATCATTTGCAAACCTGGAGGTCATTCATTCCTAATGTCCAGACCATGAATAATTATGTTAGAAAGCACTAGCCCTAGATAGCTCCTTGAGAGATGCTGCTAGTAACTGGACTTCATACTGTTGTTCACATTACTTTGATTCAGTAGTTCAGCCAGTTTTGTAATCTATCCATAAATTCATATTTCAGCAATATGTTTATGAGAATACTCTGTGGAAAACCTTTCTAAAGTCCAGCAATACCCACTGCTGTCCCCTCTCACCTGCTGAGCCAGTCATCTCATCGTAGGAGTCAGTGAGGTTGGTCGGGTATGATTTGCCTTTAGTAAATCTGTGCCAGGTGTTCCAAACCACCTTCTGACATTGTATGTGCGAGGTCATGGCGATGAGGAGAATTTGCTTCATACTATTCCCAGGGATGTAGTTTGGGCTAAAAACCCCTTAGTACACTCCTCCTTATCTTAATGCGTGGTCTAACGTTTGCCTGTTTCTAGTCATAGGGGAACTTTCTTCTTCACAGGTGCTGCGGCATTTCAAAGCTATGGAGAATGGAATCGTAGTGACAGTGGTCAGCTGCCTCATCATCCTTGGATGCAGCCCATCTGCTCCCATGGACGTGTATGTGTATGTCCAATTTGTTTAAGTGCTCCCTTACTTGATCTTTCAGTCCTGCAGATAATGCTGTAGACTCTTACTGCTAAGCTTGGGAACTGAGGAAGCCTGATGGCACACCTTAGAATTAAAACTGAACCAAAGAAGGCATTTAGGGCCTCAGCTTTTTTTTTTATGTTCATAGTCACTATTGCCTCTGACTGACTATCAAGACCACATTTTGTGGTTTGGTTTTTTTTTTTTTTTCATTTTCATTTTGCTGCCTATGTTCCTGCTGAAGTATATTTTGCTGCCCTTCAAATCTCTCCTTATTTTTAACTCTAGGTAAGAACAGCATTACAAGGAATGCATAGATAGTCCTTTTAATTTTATCTTATCTAAATATAGTAATCTCTAAGTTAGTTTAAGGTAGTCTTTAGTCAATGAAGTGAGATAAGCACCTTTACTCCTTCCATTTTAAGATCGCTATCTATGAGAAAGGGGATAATTTTACCTTGTGGAACATGTCTCAGTTTACAGCAGCCAGAACCAGAATGTATAGCTTATACCTGACATCAAGTTTTTAGGCAGCTCAAGTCAATATTAAACTGTTAAATGCAATTTAAACAGCTAATTTTTGAATTCTGCTCATAATTCAGATAAAATACATGCTCACATTCTGTCCTGAGTTGGCTTGCTTCTTCAGTAGCATCAGAGGTTTCTGTAGGGTTTTCTGTTTGATACTTCTTGACAATATTTATGTTGTTATTTTGTTTAATTTTCAGGATCATGAAATAAAATTAGTTAAATACAAGAAAAGATAATTGGGCCCAAATTCTATTCCTCAGACTTCAAAACTGGCTAATGTATTTAAATGTATATTTAACATTTTTGTTTTGTATAAAATACATTTGAATGCACGCTGAATGGCCAACTCTAATATCAGGAAACACTTTCAACAAAATCATGCTTGTTCTGAGAGTAAAGAGAAACACTGCCAAAATGTTTTTGAACAGTTTATAGGAACGTTATTTTTAGAGAATTTGCAAAGCAGATAGACAATAAATGTCATAAGATTTCTTTCAGTGCAGAAAAAATTAGTTATGAGTATCTGTAAGGGTTAAGGTGTCTTAAATCTTATCTTCTGCTTTTGTACAGAGCCGCTTCATGACCAAGTAATTTATATAGGGAGAAAGGCTTCTCTAAATTTGAATAGCAAAGTTCTTTCTACCTTACTTAAAGTGTCTGTAGCTTGATTTCTTTTTTAATCTGGACACACTGAACAATGCAATTACAGTTACAGTCTTTGAGGACGGTAGGTTATCAAACTCTGGAAATCACATTCATATCATAGTATATCTAAAGGATAATAAAACAGTAGATACATTTTTCTTATTTTTTTCAGATTTATGTCTCACTCTTTTTGTGAATGCATGACTCCTTAGGGCTTTTGAGGCAATGTAATTAATGTTTGTAATGATATTATTGTTTATTACAAAACCAGTAATGCACTGTGAGCCTCACTAGAAGTACAGAGTCATCAGGAACATGGGACATGGCTATTTCCACAGCTTTTATATCTTGGGAGCCCCATTCAGCTGAAGTAACCAGGGAACAGATCCTGAGATGAAAACAATGAATTGGTTTGGTGCTGAACCTTTGACGATATTGTCTGCATAGGGCTTAAAAATGTGAAGGAGAACATATTTCCAAAAGCCATGACAAGTGGCTGAGGCAGAGGCTCTAGGGAATGACATCCAGTGAATTGTTTCTATCATGACATTAATTTAATGTACAATGCAGTCCACTTTTCTATATATTGGATGCTATGTGATTATATTAGTCTCATTTTCTCCTGGAGCTTCTTTTATTAAGTTGTATAAATCATGTGAGCACAGTAACCATGAGTCACTTACAATTCTGCTTGTTCACAAAATTTGTTACACATAACCACAGGCTCAATGATCACTTACTATAGGGCTTATCCTGGACTGGAAAAATGTAGTAGAGGATTTTTTTTCTTTTTCTGTGGATTGCCTTAAATAGAAAGGCGCTTTCTTCGTTAGGCTGATGCAAACAGCAAGCTAATGTTTCATGGTCTGTTAAAAGCTCAAATTTGAGGGAGTCTTAAATGAAGTTGGTCTATTCTTCAATCTCTCTGATGCGTTTGCAAAGAAAAATAAGGAAAACTTGAAAGTATTGTGTTAGTGTTTGATATTTTTCCCATCATCTCCCTTCTCATAAGGGTATTGTTTCAATTTGACTATTCTGCTTTAATAACAGCTGCATGTGCAGCTGTTTGTGTATCTTTAAGCAGCCAAACCACTCATTTGCTACACCTAGACTATTTGAAACTAAGTCTACCAAGTAAAACATGGAGGCAAGTTCAGTTCCCTCTCTGTCTGCTCCAGCCCCCTGACCATTTTGAAAATCTTTTTCTTGACAGCTTCAGTTTGTCAGCCTCTTACAAAGGAATTCCCAAGACTCGAACATAGTATTGCAGATGTGGTCTAACAAATGGAGGAGGATAATCACTTCTCTTGGTCTTGTGGCTGTGCTCTTGTTAATACAGCCCAGGAAGCTGTTGACCTTCTTTGGTGCCAGGGCATACTGCTGGTTCCTGTTCAGCTTTCTGTCAACAAACACCCCCAGGTGTTTCCAGCAGAGCTGTTACCCAGCCAGGCAGTGCCTGTAGTATTGCAAGAGTTCCTTCCTTCTCATTCCCAGGACACTGTATTTGTCCTTGTGAAGTTTCATGAGGTTCCTGTAAGCTTGTTCATCGCAATTGTCTAGGCAGCTCTGATTGACGGACAGGGCTGCCTTTGCATGGATTCTGTCCCAGTTTGATGTCATCTGCAAATCTGGTGACAATGCATGCCATCCTTTCCTCCAGGTCATTTATTAAGACATTAAACAACCCGGCTCCTGGCATACTCCCCTTCTTATCAAACTCCAGGATTAGGATGACCTAGTAACCAGTACTGGCTGAGCCCAAATGTCACAGAGTCACGGTGTCACAGAATGACTAAAGTTCTTGAGGTCACCTACTCCAACCCTCCTGCTCAAGCAGGGATACCTAGAACTGATTGCCCACGATTATGTCCAGACTGATTTTGAACATCTCCAAGGAGAGAGACTGCACAACCTCTCTGGACAATATCTCAGTCACATCACAGTGAAAGAGTATTTCCTGACATTCAGAGGGAACCTCCTCTGCTTCAGTTTGGGCCCATTGTTTCTAGTCCTGTCACTGGGCACCACTGAAAAGAGCCTGGCTCCATCTTATTTACATAATTCCTTCAAGTACTTGTATGCATGGATGAGATTTCCCTGAGTTTTCTCTCCTCTATGTTAAAAAGTCCCAACTCTCTCAGGCTATCCTCATTTGAGAGATGTGCTAGTCCTTTAATCATCTTTGTAGCCCTTTGATGGACTATCTTCAGTATGTCCATGTCTGTTTTGTATGGGGAAGCCCAGAACTGGGTACAGTACTGCTGGTGTAGCCTCACCAGTGAAAGAGTAGAGAAAATTAACTTTTGAATTTAGATTTTCTATAAATAATATATTGTAATTTTGATAGTTTGAGTTGATCCAGCCTATTTGAGGTTAAATTTGCCTACTTGGAGTTTTCAGTTACCTTATCACATTTTTGCTGTATGATTGGTTGCTTGATCAAGAAGTCTATCATGTATTTATTTTCTTCTTTCATATATGTGAATGTCCAAGTCAAACCATAGCATTCTTTTTGATAAGCTTAGGAGACTTAATTTCCTGGCTCATTTACAGTATGACATCTTTTCTCGTCTTAATTATTTTAATGTATTTCCAATAAATCTCCTCAAAGTTTTCAGCTGTATTTCTGGGAACTAGGGCAAGAGAACTGGCCACAAAATTACAGTAGACCCATTCTGAGGCATCTTACCCACTTAATAGAACCTTTCTACTGCAGCACAATGTATCTTTCCATTGCTGCTCTTCAGTAGCACTCACTACTGTGCTTTTCCACTTTTGGCTACAGTGCTCAACCGGGAAATCCTGTTGAGCTGATAACAGGCCTGAATCCCCAAATATTTTTTTGTAGCCAGTGCTTCTCAGAAGTGAGTCCCCTGCCCTATGGGTATGTCCTGCATTCTTTGGTCCCGTGGGCACTTTGTTTTTCTCTATTACCACACACATGCAGTGAGTCCAGATTTGCCAGCTCATTATGCTGTCCTGTACCAGCCTTCTTCATTATTTAGTCCTTTCCAATTGTTTTCTTCTCCTCAGCCTTTATCATTAAATGACTTGATTCTTTGTTCTAAGCCATTCATAATTAAGTACTGAAGAGTCAAGAACCAGTGCTTTCCAGGCTTCACTGGAAATACATTCACTCAGTAACTAGCGATGTTCATATTTGTCATTTGTCCCGTTTCCACTGAGCTTTGTTTTTTGAGTGCTGTTATCTTAACCCTAATTAAAATGCAATGTTGTATTAAATCAAATTCCTTACAGAAGAGTAAATGTAATACTAGTGGCATATGATTTAACAGATAGTTAATAGAAAACACTAAGTTAGTATTTTAAGATGTTTTCCCTAAGTATATGTTGATTGGCAGTAATTTAATTACTTTTATTTAATTCCTTATTAATTAAGCTCTATATCATCTGTTCAAACTGCTTTGCCATGTATCAATATCCAACTGACAGGTCTGTTATCCGGGTCATTTTTTTTTTTTTATTTTGAAGTATTGGCCCAACATTAGCCCTCTTTAGAACAGTTGTAAGAATGAGTCCTATAGTGACAAGTAAATCTTTAAAAAACAGCATATGGGATTAATACAAGAAAACATTGTACAAGAAAGAAAAATGTGCAGAGAAGTATAAATTGGTAGCATTCACAAACATGGTAATATGCATCAGAATTTTTAAGGAAATAATTGAACAGATGAATAAAGTAATTAATTTTATTAACCTGACCTACCATTCAGCTTGTAGTCCAGGAAAGGGGGCAAACAAAATATTTGGAATGAAAAGTCCAGAAACTAGTAAGGCTGCATAGGGAGTGCCTCACTGATTTCATGAGCAGTTACTCAGAAAGTAGCTCTTTTCAAGTCAGAGAAATTCATATGTCCTCATGGTCCACAGTCTGTTCTCTAGATGAACCTAGTATCATAAATTGTAAACACACATCTCTAGGAAAGAGACCCTAGGTAATATATTGGATATTTAAATACTGAATTACATGTTAGTAAAGAAGAAATCTGATATCTGTATTTAATAAAACATCTGATCATTATGAAACCATACTCTCTAAGTGATTAATTCAAACTTCCATATATGTGGGCACAAGCACTTGGAGTGAATCTGGCACAAAAATCATAAACAAAAGGTTTTCCTGTAATAATAAAGTGTTGAATTTTAAGGGCGCCATCTTGCAGTGATGTAAAGAGATCTATTCTTGGTAGGGATTTATTTATTTGTCTTTACTTAATAACTTCATTAATTATTTAATTAAAATTATTAAAATAATTTGGGAAAACTGAGTTGGGAGAGTTTTTGAAACTTCTAAGGAAAAAAAATGTATGCTTCTTTTGATTACCCAAAATGTAATTAAAGGAATTAAAATCTTGGTCTTCCATTGCAATGACACAGAGACAGTTACATTCTAGGTTTCACATGTCTCAGTAGGAGAAGAAATACTGAGGAAAAAAAATTGAAAAAAATCTGTGAAAAAGAATGATAGAAGACTGTCGAAGATGAAGAATGATGAAGACTGTAGAAGACAAATTTTTAGAAAATGTTAAAAAGTTCAGTACATTGAATTTGCAGAAGAAATATCTTACGGTTCTATTGGGCACTCATGAACTAATTAGAATCGTATCTGTGGCAGTGGCAGTAATTGTTGAATTGGGAAAGGTGATAAGCGCACAGCACGCAGACAGTGGTGTTTCCCCTGTTATACCTATCTGTCTTCTGGTATTCTGCAGTCTTCATCTTCCTTGATCAATAGCTGTATCTTTATACTTACATTTGATAAACTTGATGAACTTCGCTTGTATGAATTTTTGTTATTTCTAAAGCTTTGGCCTTCATGCTCTTGCCCTGCTATTGGGTAGAAAAATAACCTTTTTTTGGTATTTTAAATCTGCTGTTTGAGTGTTTCGTTTGATGCTCTCTGGTTCCTTAAGAGGAGGAATGTTTATTACTACACCTGCTGATCATGCATTTGCATATTTCTGTCTTATCACATCTATTTACTTCTTTTGCAACCCTACAGAAGGCTTACAGTTCGTAGGAAGAACTCTGAGAAATAAAAAGGTAAAATATTTTATTTACTTCGAAAGTAAGATAAATTAAAAGGCAACAAAATGAAACTCAAATTTGGTAGCTATAGAGCTGAACAATGTTATATTTTTTTTAGTATACATTTTGAATACAAAATTTTAGAAAAAATACCTGTTTAATTTATGCCTAGAAAGGTCCAGGACAGCAGGCATGATCTGCAGTTAAGCAAATAGCGGTGTGTGTCTCTACAATCTACAGAGTGATATGAATAGTGATATTTATTGTAACTTAAAGTTTGAATGTGATGACACCATGACTTGAAGATATGGAAAACAGTCAAGTTGCAAGATTACATTATCAGAGAAACCGAAAAGATTGATCTGGTTACGGGTCCCGTGGTGGACAATGAAGTATTTTCACTGGCAGCTTTTGGATCGGGCTGAGTGTCTCCTGGTATAGGTGTTGTGCAGGGTGGGGGCCTCAGCACTTCCAGCTGCTTCACTCTTTCCTAGATAATGCTCCTCAGACATTTTACATTCCTTGAAAGCTGAAGGGTGGTTGTTGTTGTCATGGATTTATACTTAAGAATGAACTTTTCTTCAGATCTTCTGCTTTCTAAGATATTTGGGTTTTGATCAAGTATTTTTAATATGGTTTTATTTAAAATTCTTACACCTTTTCAGCAATCAAATATTTCCAAGTTTGGTTGGTTTTGTTTTCATTTGGACAGTTTTTCAGTAGATATAGTTCTCTTACCCTAATTAATAGGATACCTCATAAATGGTAAAGGCCTTTTTCTGGTTATCCTAAGAACAGCTGAATGAGGAAATGCAATGGTGGCTCCTGTGGTTCCTTTGTGACCCTTCAAAAGCAAAGCCTTCATCTTGTTTGTCCTGGCAGTACTTTGCAGATACCGAGTTGCAAAAGTGGGCATACAGGAGTTTAAATAACCCCCAAGCTGAACTACAGACTGGAAAATCAGTGTCTCCCAGAGGCACAGTTAAGCTGGGAGAGGCCCTGCTGAGTCTCTTGCTTAGAAATCCTGTGAGATTTGTGTGTTTCCAATATGCTTACTTTACATAGGATTTTTCTACAAAAATATATTAATTTCAAAGCAAAGCATTGAGGAATCTCTACTTGGAGCATAGGGGAGAATGGATGGCTTTGGAAGAAGAAGCAGGAAGAATGGATTCCTCCTCTCACTGGCAGTCATGCTTTTCCAGGGTTTCTTACCTTCTCAGCTGAGCTCTCACTACTTGTCCTGAGAATCGGGTGTTACCTGGGATTACCGAGAGGCACGCAGTACCTCCTTTGGTCCCTTTAGACCCACAGAAGTCATTAAAGGTTGCAGCTGGAGCATACGACCCTTTCCTTTGGGAGTTTTCTCCTTCCTTTTTCCCACCATCTATCTAAGGACAATGTGAGGATCCTTGAAAAGCAATTCTTGCAGAAATCTCAATACTTGTGCTGCTTTTTGTAGAAAGAAATAAGTGGGAATATTTCCTTGCTGTTTTATTTGATTATAGTAAAGGTGCAGCAGTATTTGCTTTGTGTTATCCTGTGCAAGTGTTTATTAATCTAAATAATGGAACTTCAGTTATCAGAAAATTCTTGTGCCTGCTTAAAGCACTGAAGAAAGTATGAAGTCAGTAGATGCTAATTTTGGGGGAAAAGTCTGGAAGGATTTCTCTCTTACCTTAGCTCAAAACCTGTCAGTTTTACTATTAGCTTACTTCCAGAATAGAAAGTATTTACAGAACTATTATATAGCCTATTGAATTGATATGCAAGTCTGAATTCAGTTTTATAAAGAAAAGGGATGGTCCTGGCCCTTAAAATCAGTTTTTGCATAAGAATCAGTGTTAAATAGCATTAAGATCTGCCTTAAGTTGGATGGTAAGGCTACATAAATAGAGGAAAACCAATGAAATAAACAGTATAGATAAAATAAACGCCGGACTTAATTGTTACTCTTGTTCTAGTCATAACATGGAATTAACCAGATTAATATGTTAACAAACTGCAGTTAGTACAGTTGTTCAGGTGAAGTTCTGGAAAGGGATAGTCTTTAGTGCTTTGTTAATGTGGTGCTTTTCCAGTAGAAGTTTCTTCTAATTTCTGTTCCTTAAAAATGGTTTCATCCACTTTCCACATACTAATTATTGTCATACTGAATATATTGTTTCTATTTTTCATACTTTTTGCTTAATGGTCTTTGCCTTTTGTTGTTGTGATGTTTGTGTTTATGTTTTTGTTATGGCTTGTTATTTTTTCTGTATTTCCTTTTTCTGAGGTGGCTTTGCTTCTAGTTTGAGTTTGGAAAAATGGCTGCTCGACCAAGTAACTATTTCTTCATGCTTAAATTGCATCTCATCTTTTTTCTTGCCCACAGAAGATCTTGCACTTAACCTGGCATTTTCTCACCTCTCGGTCAAAAACTGCATGATTTCATAGTGAGAAGAGTACATTAAAACACACAATAATAATAATAATAATAATAAATGTTAATCAAAAAACTGCATGTGTCTTTCTGATTGTGCCAGTGTTGTGGTATTCAATTATGCAATTTTCATTGGCATATTAATCATCTTTTCAACAAACAAGCCAGCGTTAATTAAAGCAAACCATGGATAAAGACATGTTGCCGGATCATCATTCCGTTTATCACAGCGCACAGGCTGGCCGTTAAGTAAATTCTGGACTGTGAGATGAATTTCAATGTTGGCTTCATCTTTTTTGTTGGAGTTCGAATGAAACTCATCTAACAACAACAACAAACTTCAGGCTTCACAAGAGAAAGATGAATTTATTTGTAATTAATGGCAAAAGAAGAAAGATAAAGTAGTTGTAGGCTTCTAATGGGAATTAGAGTATTTCAAACTAAACCATTTTTGAAAATTTTTTCTGTCTTCCACTGCTCCCGTTCTTACACTACTTAAAGCATCAGAGTCCTGAGAGCAAGGAATAACTGAACCCTCATCTACCTTTATAAATATAGGTTTCATTTTAACTTTGGAGCAATTAGTAAACCAGTTGGCCTTAAATACGGAATCTGTGCAAAGAGACAATATGAGACAATCTTTTTTACTGATACATGCATGAAAGAGGTGGGAGGGAAATACACTTGTGTCTTAGAAGTGAAAATAGCCAACAATTCTTTGATGAACAATAGTTGCATGGTGATTTTTTCAGACACCTCCCATAGAAAAGACTTCACTGCTGCAAGTGTGTACAGTCAAGATCACTTGAATATATTTGTAAGTCTGTTAAAACAAGTATTTGTAGGTTTTTCAAGTGTTTTTATAAGACCATGAGCTTAATGCTTCTGCTGTGAAAAGTACATGCTTCATCCAACAAAGACCTGACACTGGCACAGAGGGGCTTGTTTCTGTTTCTGTCCTGAACTCAAGGCTGGTGAACTGTCTTCAGCACTAGTTATCATAAGTATATTCGTCTAGATTCCTTCAAACATGGGTTTACAAAGGTGTAGAATCAGTTTTATTTTAACAGAAAAGTTTTTTTAATATGCCTGCTATGAAAAATGTATGGAAGCACTAATGGGATAGATGATCATGTCTTAGATCAGCTTAAGAGGATCTTGGACAATAGCAGTTAAAAGTTTGCATTCCTGAATGTTCATAATAATCTGTCATTTTAGCTACCTCAGTCTTCCTATGTCTTTCTGTTAATCAGTTCTGTCAGCTACTTTACAATAGACTGTCTATACTTGCAATGTAATCAGAATACACATGCTTCCCAAGAAACAGAGAAATTGATTTGGGAAGAATTGTTATTTAGCTAAGTAACAATGGTTTTAATGTAATTAGGTGTGGCTAAGTTAGGGGAAAAAAAAGAAAAAAGACATTAGTAAAACTAATTTAATCCTCACAGCTCAGTGATGCCCCAGTTAGATTATTTCTACAACTTAGAATGCTTCATGTTCATGCCACTTTAAATACCTCTATGCCACACAAAGAATATGCAAAGTAGATCTACATCCAGAATGGTAAAACCCAGTTGGGACTTTGGTACAAGAACTTAAGAAAGAAAACCTCTGGTAAAAAAGTCTGCCTTCCCTTAAGTTGCTGCATGTCTAGCTGAGTTAAAGATACGGGCTTACGTAGTCTATCAAACTTGATCATCTTCCGCACGCTTAGTTTGCTAAAACTGCTGGTAACAGTTTGTGATCTTCAAAGATCTCTTATTTGGATGAGCTTCAGTGAAACCAGATCTGCAGTACAGGAAGAGAGTGCAATACATCATAACTACTTTACAGTTCTGCTTTAAATATATCAAATCCTGTTTAAAATCATAACCCAAGCCTGTTAAAAATGTAACACTATATGTCAGATGAGTATGTTGTAAGGTATTGTAAAGATAATCTTTCAGATTTCAGACAGCTTTCAGTTGTCTTCCACTGTGTTGTTTTTGCTTGGAAGCATATCAGTCACCCTAAATCTGCTTTATGGTATAAATCAATGAAATTATTCTCATGACTTCTAATAGTTTAGTTCTCATTATAAAGTGTCTGAATATTTTCTGTAGCTCTAATAAGATATTTTTAAGGAATAGCAAAAGTTTCATGTAGTTAAAATGGATTCTGGTTACACTGGCTAAATCATTAAATTGTTTCATAAATGGTTAGAGGTATATAATTGAAAATTAATTCTACTTGAAGTACATTAATGGAGTATAAGGGCATATGGCATCTCATGGACTCTGGAGTGTGAACTGAAGTCTTTGTCTTCATTCATTTTGGCTATGAACTTTTTACTGATCCAGCTATAAAAATGTACCTGCCTGTTGAAATGGGGAGTCTCCATGGCTGGCTGTGGTGCTGGCTGCAGAACAGTACTCACTTGGATCATACTGGTTACAGAAAATTCGCTGTAGGTGGCATTTTGATTTCTAAGGTAACCAATGTAGATCTTCATCTGTTTTTAGTATACGAGACCGTCAGAGAAAGTTTATGTTTGTATTGCAGATCCCCATGGCTTTGAGAATCTCTCATCAGAAGTTTTGTGCTAGGTAATATACTTTTAAAATGGAAAGTAGAGCAGCATTTTGTATTTTCAGAATCCATTAATCTGGGAAGTTCATTTTAGCATATCAGATCAGAAACCTTCCTTATTCCTTTTGAATATTTTGAGAATGGAAAATTATGGTGGTGATCAAAGGAATAGTCTAATTCATGGTAATAATGGGAAAACTGTATAATGCTCTTTTCAGTTTATTGGTAGAGGCCACCAGGCTAAAGTGCCATCTTGCACTTATTCCTAAGCAGGGTTGTATTACATTTTATTATTTATCACACTGTTAGCACTGACTAGTAAAGATCAAAACTACTGATGAATCTAGAACTGCTGCAGTTCCTTTGTTTTTTTAACAAGAATCTGAAATCAGTTAATCAGCACCGTAATACAAAGAAATCAGCACTCTAATTAGTACTAAATAAGTGATTTTCATATAGTTGTCAATTATTATCATTTGGAGTCATTAATATCCTTATGAATGCATAGTTCAGAAGGACTGTCATGTTTGGAAATGCTTTTGGAAATGCCAGCAGTTACAGCTTTTAAAGAAACTTAATAAAATTGTGTTACACAATATAATATATTTTTAAATAAAAGTAACCCTTCTTCTATGGATTAAGTATTTGCAGTTTTAGTGTAATGTGAAATGGTTTTGAATACTTCTGATACAAGGTAACAAAAATTTGTCCTAAGAATGTTATGAGTCTGGTACAAAAATAGGAGTAGTACAAATACCATGTAAACATGTGACCTTCTCACAGTATTAATAAATAGAATAAAACATGCTCATTTTTGGCATAATTTGTTTATTACTTGACAGTGGGAAACAGTGAGTGCTTGTTAGACATCATCAATTGGTCACAGATGTGTAAATGTACCAATTCTCTGCACAGAAGAGGATTATTATCTCATTTCACTGAGAATAATTTTGGGGTACAAATAAATATTCTGTTTCCCCCTTGCCCCAAATCTTTGTGTATTTGTGCATTAAAATTAGCGTCAATAAATGAGTGCAAAATACAGCTAGATCACATTTGTGTTTCACAGTGCCTTCACATGTCATTGGTGTACGTACGCCTGCGAAAAGAGCAGCAGCCGCAAATCAGGTGTGTTCGTTTCACAGAGAGAGCTTGTGCTCTTCTACCTTTTGGATTATTCATTCGTACAAAATGCAGGCAGAATAAGACACTCGTTTATAATTTCTCATCATGGTTTCATCATGTGTCAGCATAAGATACTGCACTGATGCAGTTTTGTAGTGTATATTTAAAATGTAAGAATGAGTGAAATGAGAGCTGACATTTTTCACATATAAACGGAAATTCATCTGTCTCATTGAGAAGGAGGGGTTGTGCTTGAAAGGGCTGGGGACAGTTGAAATTCGTCTCAATAGTTAGTGAGTAAAAAAATGTCATTTCCCTTGTTCAGACAGCCTTTCCAAAGGATGAAAGGTGCCTCCTGTGGGAGTGTTTCCATGCATAATTTCATTCACCTGTCCTGTTTGTAACACAGTTAGTTTGTGAGATCCTTGGATGATAATATGGCATGGTTTTTATTTTCATAGCAGTGAGTGATGCCTGGCAAATGAAAAGGCAGTGAAATAGTCTTCAGAAAGAAAATAAAACCCCAGTCCTCAAAACTTCCTAGAGTATGCAGCATACAAAGCCAGTAAGGGGATGTCACTGCATCAAAGGAGTCTGAGTGTCGGCAGCTTTGGAGGGGCAGGACCCACCTCAGTTTAGTTGGGTTGAATATTCTGCAGAGTTTGAGACAGTCTTACAAATATTCCAAAAAAGCAGGAAGAATGTAAGGGATTCAGTGTGGTGCGAAGGGCTGGTTGGAGAAGGAGCTCTGGGCTGAAGTGTAGTGCCTTCTGCCCTCCTTTTTCATACATTTAGGAAGATTTCCTGAAGAACCATCGATTTAGGGTCTGACGGTTAAAGCCTGAAGGACAATTTCATACTTGCTGCTATCCTGCCCTACATTCTTTCTGGATTAGTTCAGTTCAGTAAAATTTTACTCTGCTTTCTGGGTCGTTTCTGCCTTTGAATATCAGGAACAAATATTCGGGTCTATTTTAAAGTATTCTTGTTTGGGAAGTAAAGGTGCACATACACCTTTTCTGTAGAGCTTTGAGGGTAAAAGTGCTATCTTGATCTAGTGCTAGTTTATGGTACTGAAATGGTGGGAATTTTTTCTTCATTCTAGAGCTGCAGTAAATTAAAAAGCATAGTATATGTTTTCACCTTCACACCTAGTACATACCCTGGCACTGCAATTAGAGAGCCCGTAGGTCTTGTGTAAGAAAAGGTGATATAAAATGTCTCTAAGGAGTGAATAATATTTTTTTTCTTTTTAACAGTGCTGTTTTGGTATCCAGGCTATCTTATTTTTGTCAAAAAACCCGCATTTTATTTTTCTGGTATTCACAAGGAGAACTAAAAGGTGGAAATCATAAAGCAGGCACTAATTTGAAGTTGCTTTGTTACTTTGCTTCTTTTGAAGTATTGTACACTCTCAACTATGAGTATGTGATAGCTTGCATCTATCTGCTTTCTTCTTAATAAATAACCATGCTTGATTACTGCTGCCTTGCATAGCAGACCCTTACTTTGGTCTGTTGAAGGGCTTGGAGGTGTGTTCACACTCAGAGTAGTCATTGCATTTATAGGGTAGCACACGACAGCAAAACTAAGGACGCATCCAGCAGGGTGTCATTAAGCAGGGTGTTCTTGTCCCAGTTACAAGGTACTGAGTGTGGTGGGCTTGAAGTGTGTGGAAAGGGGGAGACTGCAGGACTGCCTTCCCTGTGCAAGGCTGTGGCAGCCATCCTCAGCGCCGTGCTGGAGCGCTCCCAGGCCTGCTGCGCCCTGAGGGGAAGGCGCCGTGGGCGGAGGCCCTGCCGGGCTGGCGGTGCCGTCCTGGGACGGGCAGCGCGGGAGCCGGGCACCCACACGAACGCTGGTTTGGCCTCTGCGGTACAGGGGCCGCAGAGGAGAAGCAGAAGGGGATGATGGCGCTGCAGGAGAGACTCGTCTACCTAAAGAAGGAAGGCAGGAAGGCAGGCAGGCAGGCCTGCAATTTGTAGAAGCTGATAAGAGGAGGGAGGCTGGTTTGCCACTGCAGGAGCACGTTTACCCATGAGCTGTGCAGACCTCTGAGTTCAGCCGTCACATCCAGCAGGGAAACATCTCACTGCATGCCGCACAAAATCCCATCGGATAACACAAGAGGCCTTTTTAGGTGCTGCTGGAGCACCAGTCTGACCAGTAACACACAGTTCACTGAATCCCTAATTCCAGTTGGGAAGTTATCTGCTGTCTCTAGCAGTGAAATCCTGACTGATAAGCGAAGAGGCTCATCTGCTGGTAGCAGAGCCTCCAGTTTATCAGTGTCTAACCAGCTCATAAATCAGACTGGTGTCTGTTTTTATTTTGTTTTATCAAAATTTATTTCTATCATTGTAACAGTTAATACTTTAATAAGAGAACTTAGCTGGGAACATTAGGAAGTTAGTTAGAGACATTTTGCAGGCGCTTTTTCCCTTGTCAGTGACAAGGTAAGGTAATCCTATACACAGGCTGCTATTGTGAGATGAGAAACTGGCCTCCTTCACTGCCAGAGACCAGATGCACCTCTCTCTATCCTAATCTGTAAACGACTTAAAGGAGCCTTATCTCGGGGCTCTTCTGCTTCATTTCATGCTTGATTTACTTTAATTTGTCTGATAGGGCACAAGGATTTGGAGACGGCCCATCTTTCTGCAGAAAATGTTCAGATTTTTTTTCCTTGGCATTGTTGTGTTGGGGGTTTTGACTTTTTTTATGTGGAGGAAATCTTGCTCCAGTGCAGCAAGCTGCTTGAGTGTGTTTAGATTTAAGCTACCCCAGCAGAAAAGAGTTTGTGAAGTGGTATGATTGTGTGATGGGCCACATTTACATTGAAATCACATTATACGATATATCTGGACTCCTGAAGGGAGCAGTGCAGTGGAGCGCTTGTGCCCACAAGATACTTTGAAAGGACTATATATAGTGGCAACAATTGATACGAGATTTTACAGGAGACTTTATAAATATGTAAATGGGTGTTATCTGATTGGGTTCTTTGGCTACACATCTGTACCTCAAAGGAAGTGGAGCTGTGAGAACTACCAGGAAAACAGTAGTTTGCATTCTAAGTAAGGCTGAGAAATAGAAATGTCTCACAGGTTGACAGCAGGTCAGGGTGGAGGTGCTTTGCATACTTTGGAGGTAAGCCTCTTTGATGTGAAAGCGATCTCTTACTTCCACCAGAAAGGTAGAATTACCATGAACAATTTTCATTTGTTTTATAACATGGCTTAGATCAGGAGCCATTGACCTTTAGCATTCCTTGTTATTTCTTTAAATTGCTTATGTGATATGGCACTGGGGGGAATTGCCTTTACGTTTTTTGCATTTTAAAAAATGTACTTTCAGTGACCCATGGGAGAGAAAATAAAGTCTTTGGTACATTGATCCCTTGATTAGTTATTTCCTAAATGAAAATGGAAATACTGTTAAAGCAGTAATAATGCTATGTCTTAATAGTTGAGAAGTCAATAAATGGCTCCCATGTGCTTCATTAAAGTTCTTAATGAAGCCATTTTTGATAGCTGAACTTTACATTATCGCTGCTTTAGTCAGATACTTTTTAGGGAGAAGGAGGCAGTAATTTGATGGAAAATGGTTTTCTTATTCACTCTAGTAACTATATTGCTAAAATTCTGTGTATCATAATACCTGTTTTATGGGGTCATACAAAACTCATCAATCGTAAATATGGTTATTTATAGTCATACTTAGAGAATTATTTTTTTCTGGCAATTCTTGTATTTTATTTTATATATTTATCTTATAGCATAGTCATACATTAGTGAAATGTAGCATTTTTTCAGCAGTGTTTCAATATTGCTATTTGCAGGATGTTCTAAGTATTTTTGTGTAGCCTCACAGCAGTGGCAGCCTCTTCTTTCCTTTACGCCCTTATTGTAGCAAGTCTCGGCCATTTAATTCCTCCCTCCTCCTCCTTGCACTGAATTACCAGTCCTGACAGAGCCCTTCATATTTTGACAGGAAGGATTTAGTCTCTGAGATGAACACACCATTCAGCAATGAGCTGAAAAAGGGTGTGAAAAGCTTGTGGGCTCCTCTTTTGCCTTTCATGAACTCTTCTACAGCCAGTAGAGTGGATTGCATGTATGATCCCTTACACAATAAATATGAGGAAGGAAATCTGGGCTGGATCTTGCATGTCTTCCTAATGGGGTCTTCACCATGGGGAAAGTTGTTTCCCTGGATTATTCGGGCAGTATTATATTTATTGTGTTATTATAGCGAAGTATAGTACTTATTATACAAGTAAGAAATCATAAAAATGTTACAGCTATGTATTTTTTATTATACGAAGCAAACAAAATTATTTTCTCCAATTTTTAAAGTAGTTGGTGTGAAAACCAGGTGAATTTTCAGGCATAAAAACATAATATAGGAAACAAGAATACTAAGTTATTTCCTCTATGACCCTGGCCAGCTCCCTGATGCCTAAAATTTGGCCTTGATTTTCCAGTTCCCTCTTCTGGGTATGTACAACCTGGTTTTCACTGGTAACGGACTTCACCGGTGGATTAGAAATACATTGGAAGTGAAGTTCTAAAGTCAAGCCCAACCCAAGCTTCATAAAACTGGAAGACTTTCGGTTAGGTTTGATATATTGTTTTAATTAGCCATGAAAGAAGGCTCATATTACTTTCATATGCCAATAAGGTCTGATGCTTAATTCACTTTAATGTTTCCAACATTTTGAAATCTTCTGGTAGAAAACATGGTTAATACATACATTATTATTAGAACAGTAAATGCAGGGTGTGATCCAGCATATGTGCATTTCAGTTAACTCTTAGATAGAATGTCCTAATGAAGGCAGTGTATTGAAACACACACATATGTAAAGTTCTATTTTAGCAATTTAATTTTAGTTGGTACATGCTTTTCCCTAACATTTACTTCAGCTGAACATGTTTACAGTACTATAAAGGAGAATTCTTTCCATTTCAGTTTATAGGGACTTATTTTTGATCCAACTAATAATAATTGAGAAATAAATGAATAGAAATAATAAACAGAAATAAGAAAAGGGTAAAAAAGAAGCTCAGAAAAACATGAATCTAGATGATGAAATTAAAAATTAAAAAATCAATTCCACAGAGAGCAGGCTTTTTTTTCTCCTTTTTTCTTTTTACCTCCTTCACAAAGTAGACTATGATGGAAATCGAAAATAATGTAATATAAATCAAAACGGTCATTAAACTGGTTTTGAATTTTTTTATCAATAATTCTGTATGGTACTTCCAATATAATCTCAAGGTCTGAACAGAGTGTGGAAGAGAAGTCTGAAGAAGCTGAATATGCATAGTACATCCTGAGGTAGGTAGTCCACATAGAGCTGTTGTACAAAACCATTCTTCTCCATTTAGGAGAAGGAATTACTGACACCATTTTAGAGAGGAGGAGATGGATGACTCCCAAAGGTAAATGGCCTATTGATGCTCAATATGTTGGAGGTTACACAACAGAAAAGGGGATACTGTTTCTCTAGGGGTTTTTGAGGATATTCTTCATGAACAATTTAAAATGCCGGTTTTACAGTGCTATATAGAATATACTATATATAGAATATACATATATATATTCTATATATATACTATATATATAGAATATATACTATATATATGTATATACTATATATATAGCATATATATATATACATATATATATTCTATATATATACTATATATATAGAATATATATAGTATATTCTATATAGCACTGTAAAACCGGCATTCTATATAGCATTGTAAAATGCTATACATTCTTCCTCTCAGTAATGGTTCAGACTCATATGCGTTCTTAGTTAATGCCAATGGGAAGACCTCTGGTCAGTTGGCTCAGTTCCGTAGATTTTATTAACAGGTAAATATTTGTAGTAAGTATGTTAAAAATATCACCAAGAAAGAACGATAGACCTCGCTAACATGCAAGTTCTTTAAAAGCACAGAAATAGGGAATTCACTTTTTCATCAGATGGATCTAACTTCCCATATAAAATATTTTCCAAGGGTTTTTCTTTGAATCTCTGTCGCTAGTGATATTTATGGTTTCGCTAAAATGTTCAGGTAGAGAAATACCTGCCCTCATAAATCATTTGCAGATAATACTGGTTCAGACGGTCTCTGTCCAAATTGATAATGGATATCTGATTCAAAAGAAATGTCTTGTTTCTCAAAAGTTCTGTGGAGCATGCTGGAAGATGGTAAAGCAAAAAAAGAAAAATAATAATAAAAAACCCAAAAACCCAGACAGCAAAAAAGAAGAAACAAAAAACCCAGACAACCAAAGCAACCTTATTTTTAATTTCAACTTCATTACTATCTGTTACACTAGTAGGCAGATATTGGCAACAGCAAACTACATTAGGATTGTTTGATTTGTGGTTTTATAATTCAGACAACTTTCAGAAAGTTGAACTCATGTCTCGTGTTTATATTGGCAGATTTTTGCCAAGTTGAGAAATAAAAATGTGCTATAAATAACGATAAAAATAATAGTATTGTAAAAAAGCCTCCAAAGTCACCCAATTTTAAACTGTGTGGACTCCTCCCACTGAACTGTTTTCCTGTTAAAAATTGAAAATGCAACTGTTTTCTTTTTTATTTTTTTATGTGCAAATTTTTTTACTGTAACCTATTGAACTATTTAGAGTTTGGGGAGGGGATTTTTTGGGTTTGTTTTAGTCTGATGTGTTTACTCTTGCTGATGTCTCTTTCTCTTGCTTTTGTACTTATACTCTTATCCTGTGACTTGATGGATGTAGGATCAGAGATGGAATAAATTCAAATGGTTAATTATCACAAAACAGATTGAGTGCTGAGGAATTTTTACCTTACCTTATTCGTATCCCTGTTTTGGAAGAGGTTTGGGCAAAGTTTGAACTTTGTGGGTTTTGTTTTATTGCCTTATTTGCCAATAATTTGGTTTGCAATGTGACACCCGTAACTTCCGAAGAAGCAGTTGGGCAGGGCCATGCCAAGGGGATGAGTAGCATCTCAATCCAGGGACTGAGGGAAGAAGAAGGATGCTGGGAAGGAGGAGGGGAAGCATTGCTTGAACTGCACGTTGTGCCTCTGTAGCACAGGTTGACCCCTATGGACAACAGTTACGCCATAAATTCTTAGGACAGCCAAGGACAAGTCCAGAATGGGGTCTGATAGCTTTAAAGTCTTGGTATTTTTGAATTCATTATGGAGTCCATATGTTGAAATTAGAGTTTAACTTCTGTTGTGATTTAGATACAATGCTTACATATTTTGATTATTTTGTCCTCCAGAGCCCCAAATCTCTATAGTTTTACACATCTCTCATGCATAATAAATTGGAAGTATGTGGGTTGATTTGCTGGAAGCAAGTCATGCACTAAAATAGTGCAGGTTCCTTTGTGTTCTTATAACAACAAAATTGGTATGAGCAGAAATGAAAAAGTAGGTGAAGCTGGCCTTGAAAGAGGTGCTCTAAATCCAAACAAGCTGTATGAAATAGCATTGTCACAAATGAAAATTGAAAAATACAACAAAAGCAACTTTAGGCTTCAGCAGTATTTCTGTTACAGATAAATGCTGTGCAGTCAAAAACTTCTAAGTGCTACAGCTCTTCTCATGAAGATACTTTGGGACATTTTCAAAAATATTCATGTCTCATAGGTATCTCTGTCCCAAAACATCCACAGAGAGGTTTTTAAAACTTTACATTGGTTGGTATTTAAGGATTGGCTCACAGATATCGGCCCTTTCTTTCACAGAAAGGACTATGGCAAAGCAAAATTTAAGATGATGTAAATCAGCATAACACCTTCCATCTGCCTTGGCTTTGATCTAGATATAACTCTGATTTGTACCAGTTGATGATTTAATTCTGTACTCACAAAAATATTGCTTAAGAATGAACATTTTGAGCTACAAATCTGTGGTGTAGGGACAAACAGAACGTGACACCATTCAAAGAGAACAATCCTATCCTTCAGTCTTGAATATTAAAAGACAATAACAAGGTAAATAGCCTTGTGTGTTTCCTAGCAGCATTTTATTCCATTTTATGTCTGACTGGACTTCACCTCATTGGACTTTTGATTTTTATGGGTGAAAAGGAGAGGCCAATTGTGTTCTTGGTGAAACTGCAGCATCTTGAGGGAGTTAAAAAGCTACGTTTTTTCCCCCATAGTTGTGGTATTTTATAATTTAAGCATAATCCCCTAATATAATTGACATTTATCAGATTATCTGCCCAGCACAGGAAAAGTTACTTTTTTTCAGGGATTAAATTTGTAATTGTTTCAATGATGGCTGGGAGCTCTTACCTTTTATTTAGGTGAATGAATAACAATTGGAATTTGTTTTATGAAGTAATATCTCCTTCCCTGCATAAAAGATGAAAAAATAATTTCTTTGATGACAGTAGCTCTTTCCATTTAAGATATCTTCCAGGTTTTTAGGTGTCATTTTTCACCTCAATGTTTGTTTGTTTTTCATAACAGAAATAGTTTTACCAAGTAATATTAGAAACTTTCTGAAATTATAGGGTACTATCTTCTTCAACTATCTTTGCAATTATGATACGGAAATATTGCATCAGCAACTTTCTAAACATAGTATGCAGTGGTGACATGAGTTAATTGAACAGTTAGGAGATAATGCAGTATCATTGACACGATTTACTATGTAATTACCATTGTTTCCAGTGGAGTTATCATGTCGCTACCACCTAATATCATATGTTATTTTGTGATAACTGTGAAATTTACTTATCATCCTGTTTTGAGAGACTCTGTTAGTCTTAGACCAACCCCTCTCCACCGAAGTTAAATATAAGAGCTGTGTAATAGAGTGACCTGCCCACCAGCTTTGGAGTGTGACAATTAAATCATAGGTCTTACAGTAAAGCTTTGAAAGAATATATTGCTAAATTCATTCAGAGTTCTGAATGGCTTAACTTCTAAATATTCTTTCTTGCTGCAAGCATCTGTCAGTTTGAATGAGTCTGCCAGTGTTTCTGCAACATAAGAAGAAATGCTATGTAATTCAGCAAAACATTTCAAATATCTGACTTTTAACATTAATATTTTTAAACTTTTCTGTGCAGTGGGGAATGAAAATGTTTGTATTTTAATGGCTTACTATGTCCACCTTACTACTTTTTTTCTTAAATTTCATAATTTATTTATGATCTGAGATTTTGCATTCATTACCAGGCAGTGGTCTGGTTGAAATTTCATCTCAATGATTTTTGGAAGTTTCCAAAACAATGGGAAAACAAGGAAAAACTTGAAGAACCGTGGCTGTCCTTGTTAATTTAAGTAGAAAGTAGTAAGAAATAAAAAAATAGAAGGAAGCAGTCTGTTTTAATTTAATTTGGTTTTTTGTACAGGTTTTTTTTGTGGCAATCTGTCTCCAGATGAAAACTTTGATAAATAGTTCAAAATCTGTAGTTTTTTTGTTTTCACTTTTTACATTGCAACTGAAACTTAAGGTAACAATTCATTCAGGTTCTGTTATCTGCTCCAGTATTTTGATAAGTATTTACATAAACTTATATTCTGTGTTTGTGCATCTAAAAACTACCTTGAAGCAGTCAGTTTTATTATAATTAGGCTTGTCAGAAGGTTTCCATTATTTTTTGTTAGAACTAAATGTGGTGCATTTCAATGTAAATTACTAACTTTTCATTTTATTTTCTTTTTAGAGTTCTTGTTCACATAATGTGTCTTCTTCCTCATTGACTCAGCAAATGCACTAATGTTAACAGTCAAAACAAACCATTTGAGCTGTGAAACACATTGTATGTAGGAGTAGCAGAGTAACCTGAGGGCTCCGGTAAATGCATCTGTCATTTCTGGAAACAAGCTTTTTACTTGTTTTCATGAAATAAGTTAAATTGACTGCTTATGTCTGAATCTAACTTTTGTACTACAGGACAAATAAAATATGTGAGTACTAACGAGGGGGTTCTTGAGAATATTGTAGCCTGATATCTTCTCCCATATCTTTTGATGTAGTTAACTTAGTCTCATGTACCTTTAATTCTACTAAAACAGACATTTAGTTCTACTAAACAGACATTGGTTATACTAATTACCACCAGACTTTTACTACAAATATTTTCTCCCTTATTCAACATAAAATAAAAGGGTAATTTTTTTTATTTTCAATATATTGATATGGAAGTGTTGTGGTATTTTGTCTGTAAATACTGCTGGAAGTTCCCTCTACTAAGTGCTCTCTAGTGCACTGCCCTGGTGCTCATACACGATTGCCTGCTTGAGCATAGGTTTGCCGAATGAGCAGTAAATCAGCTGAGCTGTTGTTTTAGAGGTTAATATTTAAAAAAAAAAAAAAAAACAAACCACAACAAAAAAGCAGAACCAAACAAAACCCCACAAAACAGAACAAACAAAAAAACCAACCAAAACCAAACCAAAACCAGGGAGCAAGAATACACAGGCAAGAGTACTATAAACATCAGGAGAGAGTCAGTGGCGCTTTGTAGCTAGTAAGGGAAAAATGTTTTAGCAGTTCTGCACCACCATGCTAACCTTTACTTTCTGTGTATATTAGGTAAGAAAAAGCTTTGAGGAAACTGTAGTGCTTTTCTTCCAAAGTGCAGGATTTTCTCTCCACATCAGTTTTAGATGGTATCTGTGATCAAAGGGACATACACTGTTCATATGCTTCCTCTGTACTTCAGAACGAGGGGTGACCTGGAGGGTGTATAAGTGCCCTTGTGTGGTTGCCTGGAAACTTTGGCCCACACAAGTGTCAACTTTCTTTCATGGTTATAAAGGAAGACTGCGCCTCACAGAGAGCTTTAGTCTTGGAGAAAAAAGGTCCTTGTGTGTTTTAAAACAAGTGTCTCACCAGGAGATAATGGTAGAGCAGTGGGTTATAAATGATGTATTTTGTTCACTTCGCCTTGATAATGGCACAAGGGAAAAAAAGTTCATCGCTCTCTTATCAAAATACTGTGACATTTCTCCTTCAACTGTAAAATTTCCTATCACATTCCTCTGCTGCAACAGCAACTAAATTTACTCAATTGTAGAGACTACATAACCTCTCATCAAAAGGTGTCTTTTATTTCTTCTTTTCTCCATGCTTATACTTCAGGAGAAGCACTAAGGTTGCTGAAATCACTTTTAACAGTGAAGCAAATTTGCTTTTAAGGAGCTTATACATTAGCTACTGACTACCATACAATACCGTGCAGGCTCTTTTTCTATCTTGGCCAAAGACAGCATGACATTTTCTGTTGTCATGTCTTTTTATGCTGATCACATTTGTTCTTGAAGATGTGTTTTAAATGCAGCAACTTAAAAATGAAGGTGACTAATTGCTGAAGACCAAAAGCACTGCAAAACAGTTGCACTTCTCCTGAGTGGTAACTTACTTCCAGTTAGTACAGATTGCTGTTTGAGACAAGAGATGGCATTTTTTGTTCCACCAAACAAATATCTTTATTTGGCACTTCCAGTTTACAGAGGTTCCGGTCTGTGTGTTGTACTCCACTGAAGTTTTGGTTTGCCCTGTGCCCAAGGCACATCTCTGTGCTTTGTCAGGGTGTTGTTCCATTCCCTCTGCTGGGAATGACCGTGCAAACGCAGCTGTGCTGTTTGGGGGCTGCTTCCTAAATGCCTGTTCAAAGCCAGCTGAAGTAAATGGGAAGTGACATCAGTGGGTTTTGGGTAAGTTACGCCTTTGTCTAATACAGAGGAGCAGTATGGTAGTAGACTGTATTTCATTGGCAGAAATTGGTGTACAATCACTTCCAAAACTATGGAAAACTGTTACCACAGGGGACTGTTCTGTTTCCATGACTGTAATGGCAGACATCATAAAGTGTGTAAATCCAAAGTGGAATTCCCTTTACATTTTGACAGGTGTTAGTATAACAATACTAAAAAATCAGTAGTGAAATGTGAAGCTTTGTGAACCAGATTCCTATAGTGGAAGTTTAACCATGCAGCTTTCACTCAATATTTTGCCCACATCCATTTTTAACATGGATCTATCAAAGAATATTACAGAACTGCAGCATGGTTTATAAGTATAAGTAACTGAAATGTTAACAAATGTAAATACTATTGCTAAAATGCAGAGGTAAATCACAAAATGGAAACACATCTAAGAGAAAATAAAGTTTAGTATGCATGTGGAGGGTAGCCTTGAGTCAAGACTGCATGCACAAAGGTATTTTGGTTTTTTGAACAGAGCAAATGTTGAAGAACAGCTCTAATGCTAATATAATGATTGACTCCTTACAATGGATCCTGCTCAGTTACAATGTCGTCAGAATTAATCTCCAGAGATGTCTAGAGGATATGTGACATTCCTTGCAGGACTCAGGGCTGCCTCCTTCAACAACAGGCTTCTAATAATGAGTAAAAAGCCCACACATTAGTATTGTGCAACTACCCCAAAACCAAATGATGATGGGGATAAAATCCTATGTATGTGTAGCTGTGTTCTGTGCCTGGCATGCAAATGTTCTGTTTCAACCAATTATGACTTCTCTTATATTTCAGAGAAGAGTTTACTACTGAGTGGATCATCATTTGGAAGAAATTAAAATTGGAGCAATACAGGGATATGAATATTTTATGATATAGATGATGACTGGGTGTGAAATTGGGGATAAGTGAAAGTTCAGTTGATATTACATACTTCTCTTTCATACTCACATAGTAATCTATTGGAAGATACATTGTCTTTAGTCATAGTCTTTTGAAACACAGGCTCATGGATGGACTGTTTTTGAGATGCATGACATTATTTCCATATTTTTCAAGAGGTGACACAACCATCTGTTGCTATTTCGAAACTGTGAAGGATATTTTTATGAAAACTGCACCTTTATTAACATTGTGATTCAAGAAAAGCTCTTGGTTCAAAATTTGATGTTGAAACAGTGAGATTACATAGTAATTGAGCTTTTATTTGCATTGGAATGGTCAGTGAAAACATTCAGCGTACCCAAGAAATCCCCCATCCCTTTGCACAAATAATCTTTGTGTCGAAGGACAAGGGCCAGTGGGGCAGTGTGTTCTCATATTAATCAATAAATGTATGGTTTATATATTAACCTATAAATGTGTGCTGAGATCAGCTAGGAATTTTGTACACATGGCATTATGCTAAGTTAAAGAAAGGTAACTGATGAAGACAAGAGGCTGGCCCTAACTGCTCTGATTTACTGACAGTGCTGCAGTATGACACAAAAATCTACGTCATTTTTGCCTTGAAAATAATTTTTAAAGTCTTTAAATCAATTTAAACTTGCTGCAAATTGGGCAAAGTAATTTAGATACTACAGTTTCAAAATTTGATTGCCATCTCCAGTCTAGGTAGTGTGAGGTGCTGGGGAATGAGGCAAGAATCCAAAATAATCACATTCTGGAAGAGTAAAAATGCGAGTCTGAAATGCAAAAGCATTCATTGTGCTTTCTGAAGGCATGTTGTAAGCAGCAAAATGGGAAAACTTTAGCATTAAAATTCAGAGACTGAGGTAGGTGTAGCAGGCCCGTACTCTCAGTGTGGTATATTTCCTGATTAAAAAGCAGTTTCTTGAGTATCTTTGATTCCTGTAACCAGAATTGAAACGGGGACTAAATCTAAGTAACTGTCACACTTGTGACAGCTCAGTGGCATTAAACATGGTTTGAGGCTTTGGCAGACAACCCCAAATTTGTAATACAATAGACAGGATATCAGAATAACAGTGGCTTAGCATACCTGTGCATAGCTAAATGAGAAGAGAAAAGCAGATATCACCATGAGGTGAGAGGTACTTTTGCACATTTGCATGAACAGATAGGCTTACACAGAGTAGATGTAGTTGATCAGTATTTTGCTTGATTGTGTTTGATGATGTTACTTGTTCCATTTGGTTGAAATACAAAAAAAAAAGAGTAATCAGTGGGGCAGTCTGACCTGGATCTAGTCAGTCTACCACATATTCTTACCAGGATAGCTGGGAACAATATCCATTTGGAAATGTGAGCTGTAGGAATCCTTGTACTAATTTTTTGAAGACTGTTTGGGGGTCCATCACAAAATGGCAACTTAAAGGTAGAATTTACTTTACTGTTTGTCCCAAGAATATGAAAAATATGAGCTCTTTATAAAAAAAACACTTCTTGCTTTTCATATGAAGGTTTTTAATAGCTTCTTTGTTGTTTTACAAAAATTATTTGGTTTAGCGCTTAAATTATTTGTTTTCAGTAGTCTATAAAAAGTGTACAATGGCTACACACTATATAAAGGACATTTTTATGATGAAGAGATGAAAGGAAGGAAGATGACAAATCTTACAAGGGAAAATAATTTTTTTCTGAGAGCACTATAAAATTAATGAGTGAATATTAACAAATATAGAAAGTTACTTATTTAGAATGTTGCCTAGAATCTTTAAATCTATAGTCAAATATTGTTAAATGGGTGCACAAAGTTTTATTCTTTATAAATCCAGTTTAAATGCTTAGACATGAATGATTCCAGGCAGTCAAAATGTGGTCTGGTGCTGTATATACATAACATTGTCTAAATTACAATTTATTAAGAGTGTTACTGACAAGCAAGGTGGGTATTTCCAGAACTGAAGGACATCTGGAAGGCTGGGGTGAAGTGCATATAAATGAAAAAGTTGGAAGGAATTGCAAACGTCTTTGAGACAAAAGTCATGCAAAAATAAAGAGAAAGGATAACTGTAAAAGGGAAGGTGAACTTAAGAAAAACATAAAATAATCTACCTAGAGAACTTTGAAAGCATATGTTGAGAAGTTAAACATGGATTTTTTATTTGATTTTGAGATGAGCCAGTCATGATGTTTGTTGCTACTTGAGCTGAATACAGTTTTATTAGAATGTTTGGATCTATTTGCTGTCAAGTGGTCATGATTGCCAAATTCCATTTTACCTACATATTACAGCATGAAATTATAATACATTGGATGAAAGGAACAAAAATAAGATCAGAAAAAGAATTTCTATTGGATTTCCATGCAGTATGCAGTATGTTGATGTCCTGAATGCGGGGTCCATGGTACTGTTTTGGTGATTACAATAATGCTTAATTTTCGGGTTTTCTGTTACTGCGGAAAGAGAAAAGTCTGAGGAAGTGAGACTTAAGATGAATGAGAGGGAAGAAGAAAACCAAAAGATCCTTGTGAAAAAGGATTGATGCTCTGTGTAGGTGGAATGAACTTTTTGGTTTATTGTGTAAAGGAAAGTTTTGTCCTTGTAACACTAAGGAGGTTTGATAACCAGAGGTGTGTTACGTTGATAGAACACAAAATATTAGACAAGGTAAAAAGATAAGGAATCACTGAAGGGAGTGGAGACACATGCAGTTTTTACTCCTGTATTGCCTGTGTGCACACACTCTTGTCCACCCACCCACGTGCTCCCAGGGAAGAAGAGGCAAAAGGTTACTGGGACCCCCAATGACTTGCTCCTTTTTTTTTTTCCTCCTACACTTTTATTCATATATAATTCAAAATATGAAGCAGGGGCAGGGGTAAATAGCCCACATAACCCTTCTCCTTTCCCCACTTCTGGCCCATCTTCTCCCAATTGTCTTTCAAGGAGATAAGCTAATTTACAACATAATTATTTTCTCTAATTAATATGTGCAGCACAGGAGAATGAAAATCACTTAGTATGGAAAAACTATGGTTTAGGGTTCGGATATGTGAACGTGCTATTGTGGGTTAACAAGTTCCATACATTTAACTTCTGTCCATTAGTGTGCTTTAGATTGTGAATTCAGAGGGATTTGACTCAATCCTTTGACCAGTGTTCATTTAGTCAGCCTTTGTATTCCCTTCTACAAGTTATAAGCCTCAAGCCCAGCGCACATCTGCATTTAGTGCCTTTAGCAAAGAGATTTAAAGCCTCAAAAATATCATTATGTACAAGAGGCATGCAGGGTGGGTGAGATAAAATAATTGGTAGCAACATTTCTCCATTCGTAAGCAAAGGCCAACACAGCAGTTTAAACCCCAGAGCCCTTGGGCAGAACCCTAGAAAATGTTCTGTTATTAGCAATGCCTTTTGGTAGGTGACTAAATGAACTTCTGGATGGTCTTGGTGTAAATGCTGTGAGAGTAAACATATGTGGAAGGAGAGAAAGCAATCATAAAAACCATGATGACTGGAATTTGTTGTCATTTCTTCTTTTAAAATATTTCCACACATTGAATGCTACTTTCTTGCACGGTAGAGTGGATCACAGGAAATACATTATTGATTATGTTATTGTAAATCGTTTGCAGGTGAGAGATATTTTATATTATTACTTGTACAGAGTCCAACAGTCATGAGATAAAAGGCCAAATGGGAATTTCACTTGAAGGAACACATCAGATACTCCTCTGTTGGGGGATGCCAGTAGTGCAGCAGAAATGCTAAAAGGAGAGATATTAGGTAGAAAATTCACAGCAGCTGCAGCCTGCATTTCTGGAACTGGACAACATGAATCAGGTAATCATTTGTCTATATGTCTATGCACAGTGTTGGCATTGTGGGGTTGAATGCAGATGATGTGGCCTTCTAATGGACGGGAATTCATCTTTTTCCCTTCTCTTTCACAGACCTGGTGCAAGAGAAGAGCCACGCCTTCAGAAGCAGGCTGGAGGCTTTCAGGTATGTGATGAATCACCAGGCAATGGCTGTGACAGGGGCGCTTCAAATGTTTGTGCTGTTTCTAGAATTCCCATCACCTTTAACGTTGGACTTTAGTATAAATGGAGATTTAAAGAAAATTACGTATTCTACTCCTGCAAACATTTTATGATTCTCTTCTGTAAAAACAAAACAAAACAAAACAAAAGAGTGGAACAAGGGGACAAGGGCAACTATGGGGAGTTACCCTCATCTTATACATGTTTTCGTATCATTAAAAGGAGTATGATACAGCAGCTGGAAGATTATGACTTCTCTTAGCTTCAAGCAGATAGTGCCAGGAAAGTGAACAGGGACATGATAAACTGAGTCTAATTTATCATACTGTTTTTCTGCCTATGAAGCCTGAAACAGTGACATGTTTTGGTTGAAATACTGATCAAATTCACTGTTTTCTAGAGGGTGGCTTTCAGATTTTGTGGAATGGAGTAAGAATGAAAGAGCTGTTAAGCTGTCAGTAGCTGTTAAGCTGTTGGCATCCTGAACTCCTGGAGAAAATGAAAACAAACCAACCACTTTTTCTGCACAAAAAACACAAGCACTTTCCTCCAGAAAATTTTATTTAAAATGCAACAATAGTATCCTAATTTGGACAAACATTTTGTAGTTATAAAGTAATTTCAGTGATATGAAAATCAAAATGTAGTTTTGAGAATTTTATTTTTGTAAGGTTGAAATGTTCTCGTGTAGTGAATTTTTATGTGTGTTCGAAATTGCCATTGATTTCCTCTATGTTTTTTTTTCAGAGTCCACAATTTATCACCCTAACATATTCCGGAGAAAATCACTGCAGAGTTGCACATTTGTCATGGCTTTCTTTTTTTTAAAAGAAAAACAGTAGCTGTAAAAACTTGCTTTTGCATATTCAAGAATGCCTTTGAAAATGTTTGTGCAAAAAAGGAAGTAACTGCAGAGAGTAATTTCAGACACTTCACTTTTCAGTGGAAATGCATAAAACTGCTGAGAGGGGGGTGAACTGGTGATGGGGTGAATATTCTTTAGAAAGAGTACAAAATTACACCAAAACATCATGTTGAACATGCAGGACCTAGATGAAACCTGCTGAGGTCAATTAAAATCTTGATATTAATTTTCATAGGTTTCAGATTAACTTCATCTTTATTTTGTGGAATTATATTATGATGGATTTCTTTTATCCTTGGGCTTACATGCTTCTGTCTTCGCACTTATTGTTTTCTAATAACACTGGTTTTAATTTGGTGTTCAAGTTCTATTCCTCCCTGTGACAAATACATTTATAATACAAATAAAAGCCAGGAAATGGTTACCTGAAGATGGTGTTCTAAGGAAGAAATGGTTGCCTGAAGAAATGTTCTAAAATGCCAGGCTTTGTCTGATGGAAATATTTTGTAGTTTGAGTCTAAACTATTTAAATAAACATCCTTTATTAAATAAAAAGTCGTTGGTGTGATAGTCTGTAATCATTTTCTCGAATTACCCATCCTTGTTGATCTTTTCTCTGTTGTTCTGTCCACTGTTGCTGATAATCTTGAAAAATTCTGGATCTGCACTTCTGAGTGCCAGACTCTTTTAGGCTTTGTCTCTAAGAAAATAATTAGTCTTCTCTATGGCACATCATTACACTGCATTAGTTTATCCTTGTCATGCATTGGTATAGTTTTAATATTACATAAAATGTGACTAGATTCCAGCATTGGTGCAGCTGTATCCGTAAAGCTATGTGGTCCCAAAAACTTGTGAAACTCTTTTTTTTTATTTCCCCATGAATCCTCAGTGTAATGAAATGTATCAGTCTCAGGATAAATTATGGGTATGGACTTTTTCATAATATATCTGGCAAGATAGCTCTGAATCAAATGAATAAATCAAGACTGTTTTTAGCCCTCCAATTCCATGTGCTTAGATGTCTGTGGCTGATGACGAGCACTGTGCCAGGAATCAGGATTCTCACTGTGCCATCTCCCAGTCGATGCAGTCTGTATCCCTTGAACATTAAAATGAAAATCACAATGAACTAATCATTCTCTTTCAAGCTCTGCCTATAAAGGTTGGTATTAAAGTGGCAGGAAAATGTGTGCCAAAAGTACACCATAGTACAGTACTGTTAAACTTGGAGTGAAGAGAGATGTGTGAACAAAGCTCTAGGCAAAAGGGGAACCTTTATGTTAGCCTCTCCAGTTAGAATTCTTCCCATAAAGTCAGGAATGTGGACTGGCCAGCTGCCCTGGGGGCTAATTTAGACAGTTTGGAAGACCTAATTCAAAATGTTTGAAGTAATGTCACTGAGAATTGTCTGCTACTAGCATTGAAATATTGTTCTATACAATAATCGTCTGTTTAATCAGATTACAAAAGAAAACATTGACTGCCTGTGTACCTGTGTCCGGAGGAGTTTTTGTAACCCATTCTTCTGTGCATCTTTTCCGTCATTGAGATTGTCATGTTATTTTGTAACCATGGAGAAGCAGGGAGGGATGCCTGTTGGTCGAATTTAGATTTCTCCGGCTGAGTGCAAACCAATTTTTGAGAAAAATGAGAAAACATTTCTTAATGTAAATTGTACTGTCACTCCCTTATATCATCAGTGCAAAATGGATTTCTTTCCAGATCATCTAAACTGTATAATTAGCATATTGTTAAAGCATAGGCTTGGATGTGCAATATTGTATATGTTTTCAATGACTAAAGATAAATGCAATTGCATCAAAGAAAATAATAGTTGGTCAAATCATAAAAGTTTTTTTTTTTTTTTAATTGAGGCATCTTCTAACAACTTTACCATCATTTTCTCTTAAAATTATTCTTTGCAATTTTTTTTTTAAATCTACCTGTGTTTTGAGTACGAATGATTGGAGGGAAATGTAAATGACCATTGCTTCTAAAATGGTATAGCCCTCTAAATGGGTTGAGCAGTTTTTGGAAGAGGATAGGATTTCAAGTCTATCATCAGTTCCAGAAATATTGTGTGTGATTTTGGTGCTGTGCTCCCCATTGACGTAATAAAAAATCTCTTTACCATCATTGTCATATTTCTCACATTTTCCTACTGTTTTGGTTTACAAAGGCAGGGATTAGTTTGATGTAAATTGTCTGGCAATCACAGTTTACTTTTCAGTGGTATTTTCTGATGATTTATATGCTTTAGACTTCAGAATTATCCATATGCTATATTGCCCAGTAACATTTAAAAAATACAATATGCTTGCTGAGTTTAATTCATTTATCTTGCCTGGGTATTTGGAGCATGTATAAAATGTAACTTCTCCATCATGTCATAAAAAGTTATTGCACTCCTAGGATCATGAATTCAAGAAACATGACATAATAGACTGGCAAATATGGCCTTGTGTCTTCTGATGATGATCCAAATCCACCCACTTATCTTGATCTGCCTATATTGTTAACAACATGGGTTGTCATACAACAAATTTTTCATTTTAACTGTTCTTTATGTACAGTGCAGTGTAGAATTTACTTTTTATTGCCTTTCGGAGGGAAGTATCATACCTCTCAGTGAAATAATGGTTTTGTCAGACACTGGTATCTTTATTGTGTAGTGCTTTTAAATTCTACACTATTTATACCAAGCTCTCGTGGTGTAGGACAGGTGAGATGTGATGCTTCTGTTTCTCCATGAGAATACTTAAAGATTTCTGGAAACTGAGGTGTACTGTTGAAATGGTAGTTGTGAGGTCTGTGTTGTAGCTTTCAAACAGAATTATTTTCTTCTAAGTACTCTATGAATGTGCAAAATGAAAACAGCCAGTGGAAAGGACTGACAAACCCAAAGCTTCTGCTCGCAGTCTTCACATTGATTTGCCTTCTTCCTACCATAATTATACTCATTAAAAAGTGTAGGCATTGATTTGCTGTTGGAGGTTTTATTTCATTTGTGCATAACAAGGAGGAACAGCAATTGTATTGCATACAGTGCCAGTGTTTAGTTGTCAGGAGTTGTGTAAATGGGTGATTGTGGAAAAAGTCAAAGACTGATGCATGATTATAAAACTCCTTGGATCCAAGAATGTAAAAACAGATGACACATTTGTCCTGGAATGGCACTGAAGAGTCAGCTGCCACTCAAATTGAGATTATTTTAATTGGTGTAAGTATTTCTAGGAAGCTGACAATAAATTAGAAAATGTGTTCTCTGTGTGCTGGTGGCAGGTAAGAAGGGAGTGAATGGTTTGCTTTCTTGTGTTACCTATATTTCGGAACAACTGAACTCAGCATTTCAAAGGGTTTGCTATTTTTTGAGTGTCTCTAGGAGATAAAAAGCAATATATAAATAAGTATTTTCTCACCTGCCTATTTTTTTTTTTGATTTTAATAATTTCAGGAGTAAAACCATGTAATGTTTGAATTTAGATAAATTCCAAAATCAAATTAAAGCAAAGACCTCAAATACTGTATTTGAAACCAGTCCTTTGTGTCTTTCTCTCTGGTTGTCTTTTCCTGTTATTCAGAGAGTACAGGGTCTGAGCTTTGTTTAACTATTCCAAAAGGTGATATGGAGTACATATCAGAAACATAATCAACCCCCCCTTGCAAGGCTACTTGTGAGAGACAAAAAAGATGCAGAATATTTGAAAAGGGCATTCCTTTCAGAATGCCAAGATATGTTATTTTTTTTGCTGCATGCATTACAGTATCATGTAGAAGCTGTTGGTTTCTACTGACACAGATCCTTTTGTCCTAGATACTATACTTTATAGATAAATAAAAAATGTGTGTGTATATACAGATCTATCTATCTTATCTGTCATGTATATCTGTGTATCTGTTTTACATTTTTTATATGTATGCCTATACATGCAAACACAGTTACAGTCCCCACTCTGGATTGCATGCTTTTTAAAAAGACAGGTCATTAAAAGGTGAGAGAAAGGAATTATTATTACTTTCAGAGTTACAGAGATTATGAGTGACATTGGATGTCCCATAGGAGGTAGGCTTAGATCCAATTTACCAAGTCCACATCTTTCAAAGATTATAACTAAAATGTTTGCCGCAAGAGTGGCCTTCTCTAAAAGTCTGTGCATCTTCTTTATTTGATAGTTTCTTGGAACTGTTATTATGATATGCATGAGAAAGTACTCGCAAAGGCTTGAACTACTTGTTTATAGGAGTTTCTTAGGTACTGGCTTTTGAATATCTCTCTCTCATTTAAGAAAGTAATTTCCAGTATTTTTTATTGGTTGTCAGGAGGAGAAGACAGCACAAGCATATAGAAAGTACCAAAGTACCAAAACATATCATGGCTATATTTGGCACAGTGGAAGACTTTGTAAGCTGTGTGGGTTTATTTATACATATATTCTCACATATGGGTAAGTTAAGGTGCTAATGTTACAACCCAGCCATAAATATATTTTTTTGTATGAAATTATCTTATTGATTTAGAATTCTAACACACTTATAAA
This sequence comes from Corvus moneduloides, assembly GCF_009650955.1. Classification (NCBI taxonomy): domain Eukaryota; kingdom Metazoa; phylum Chordata; class Aves; order Passeriformes; family Corvidae; genus Corvus; species Corvus moneduloides. The sequence continues at coordinate 146,308,805 of NC_045476.1, forward strand.
TGCTTACAAAAAGTATGAAAAAGTGTAAAACTTGTATAGAGTATAGTATGAATTTTTTCCTCCAAGTATAATATTATTTCCTCCAATGCTTCATGTTTATTCACTTTAAGTCAGTATGAAGTTTATGAACATGGAGTTTTATTTCATTATGACTTTAATGCGTCTGCTGTAACTTGGAAGTTTCTAAGCTCAGCTTAGGCTTGACTGGCAGATGATCTGTGATCAATAGGGGGAAGACAGAAAGTTATGAATCAGTTGTGTGGAGGACAGCATTTGTCCCTTACTGCTCATGTCTTTTCTGACATTTGCTTCTGGACATCGTTGGAGGCAGTCACTGGGAACTTGGGTAGGACACAGTACTGAGGAGGAACACTGAGGCCACAGAGGGCAATAGGGGGAGGGCAAGTGGCAGCTGAACTGCCCAAGGAAGCAGTGTCCAGGGGACAGGAGATGGGTAGAAAGCTGGCTTTTATGGAGAGGTACTGGAATATGCAAAAGAGCGGTCCCAGCTCCTGCATGGAAGTTCAAGGTTTTTTTGATGCTGAAAGGCTTGATTTTTAAACCACTAACTGCAACATTGGTTATGTAAAAGTAGGATTTGTTTGTCTAGATAGTCTATTCCTTTTAAGCTAATGCATTATGTATCCTGTTAATGTACTTTGGTAATTGAGATGAAAACATACGGGGGAAAAACTGGTAGAATGAAACTGTCTTTCTCCAAGACTCCTTTTACAGCAAATTGTCTGTGCCTATCAAAAAGGAACTGTTAAGTTGAAAAGTATCTATGTACATCAAAGTAATAGTCACAGTTAAAATAGAAATTTTTTCTTTGCAATTATGCGTGTGATTTTTTTTTAATGGGGAGGTAGAAAGGAGCCTATATTTTTAGGGGAATTTTTATGCTATTACATATGATTTTGTAAAGTGCTGATTTTATTATCAGGGGAATAAAGATTTCAAACTGCATCTTTTTCAATATGATAATTTCATACGTACTTAGCCATTTTAACTCTATGTATTTAACAGTAGGCTATGCTTCTTACATTCTTACAGTAAGTCACCACTGCAGGATAAGAAGAAGCTGTTAAAAATTGACATTAGTATTTTTAAAACATGGTAGTATAGGGGCAGTTTTAATGCTTCAATGACAAAATAATTCTGTAGCCCAGATATATTTTGAATTATAATTCTTTTGATCACTGTTGACACTGCCTGTTTCATGACTATGCTTTGCCAGAAATACTTTCCTACTTCTTCAAAATAATGAGTTTATTTTAAGTATTGTGTTTTCAGAAGCAGCGATTGCAATTTTCAGGGAAATTTAGGGTTCCTGTCACTAGCACTGACTTCCCCTGAGACCCTGAGTTTCTTACTTAGGCTGAAATTTCCAGTAAGGCCATGGAATATGTGGACTTGTTCTCAGTCATTGTTTACAGAGGTGAAGTCTAAGCTGTGAAGAGTCAGTCTCAGGAGATCATTGTCCAGGGGAAAGGCCATCTATCTACATACTACTGCCACAGAGCATGTGCCAGTCGTGGCTCTTCCTCAGGCTCCCCAGTCACTACATCTGCCCAAGCAGCAATGGGGTGTTCAAAACCTGCGCTTGTAGAAGGGAAGGTGGTAAGGCAAAGCAATTTGGGATATGCTTTACACACATGATGTCCCTGGGACTTACTCATGTGAAGGTCAAGATCATTCCTGTACAGAAGGCTGCCGCAAAGCCAGTATTCTACTTAAGTCTTATGTAAGCCTCGGAGTAGGATTTAGGCAGTGCACAGGACTTGTGCTCAATCTCTGTTCAAGGGTCTATTTCACTCAAAGTTACAAGTCTGCCGTATAAGTGAGCATCACTTTATATCGGCTTCAAAGTCTCGGCTATGCTAAGATATAGCTGCACGTGAAAGCGGTGTGGTAGTACAGGCTGAGGCACTGAAGTGTACTCTGGTCCATGTCCAAGCCCAGCAGTCAGTTCCTGTCTGGCACAGTGTTAAAAAGCTGTCTTGGTCACTGCTGGTACTTGATCATAGAAGATGTAGATAAGCACATAACTCATGAGTGCCGGAGCAGTGTAGAGCCATGTGTCTGTTATGCGTGGCCATTCTCAGCAAGTGCAAAGGAAATATTAATTTGAATCTTGATATTGTACATTATAGTTATACTACATTTATTTCTATTTATAATAGTGTTGCTTTTCATATAAATTGTATTTATAATGGATGTGAATATATATTGCATGCATGCAGTGGAGCATAGCATTCAATCTCCCTTTGTCCCTGTCTCCCTCTCACTTTCCTAATCTCAACAATAACTAGATCTTTTGGATGGTTACACTAAATACTGATAAATTTGAGTCTTCATTGAGATTTTTGTCTTTTTCTTTGTACTCTCAGAATTCTGTTGGAAACATTGAAAGGACATAGGAAAATCATATTAAAGCATCTGCTTCTTTTGCAAGACATTTAGACAGTTTGGCTCACATACTTTTAGCCAGATATTGGTGTCTAAGCAGTGGCTTCATAGCTCTGAGTATGCATATCTGATACAAAGCAAATAACTTTTCTGCTGTTACACAAATGAGAGATGAAAATAGATCCTTCATTCTAAGCATAAGTACTGTAAACTGAGAAGACACTGCAGATCCAGTCACAGATGATCTCACTGCCTTGCTTTTAGAGTTAAAAAGAATACTTTTCAAAACATTTTTGCTCATGTAATATATTTAATTACATCAATATCAATACAGCAGTCTTCATACTAAGTTAACTTCAGCAGCTTTTTACATTCACTGGCAACACAAGCTGCATTGATATTTTTCATTTTTTCCAAGTAAAAAAGAAATCAAAAAATATTGGGTAAACATACAAATGTCTATGATTTATTTTATATAACTATCATATATACTTGTGTAAATAATACTGTAAAACATAAAATGTGAGCATCTTCCAGCTAAAAGGATTCCAAAAAGTCCTTGGGAAAGATTGGTAGGTGATGGGGAAATGTTTCATTTTCTCCCATGCAGAATAGCATCTATTTCAGAAAATACTTCAGTCTGAGTTACATAAGCTGTATTTCCAGTTGTGCCCACTTTCTATTGTTTTACATACAATGCTCCATAAACCTCCAGTTGTATTTCAGCTATATGAAGTAAAGAAAAAGGAGACAGACTCAAGACTGAAGTGTTTTTGCATATATCAGGGAGAATCTGCACACAAAGGGACATTTATCAGGGGCTACTGTTCCTCTGCTGAAGAAGGGAGCATACCCAAGAGTATCCAGAAACAGATGATGATCTTACCAAGAAAACCTTCTTCAGTAATATCGTCAGCCTGCTCTTGCCAAGTCTGGCATTTCAGCATCCTGTGTATTTGTGATGGAGAGAAAGGGAGCAAAGCTGTGCAAGCTACAAGTAGCTGGGATGAAGAACCTGCTCAGCCTACTGGGTCTGTGCAGTGTTATAATATAATTGGGAATCATGTTTGCCAGTATGGACTGTCCATGTGAGGATACAGTTTACAGTATTCGTCTCATAGAGAACTGCAGGGAGGGCTCTTTAGCTACACTGGTTGTCTTTGAGGATTTTTTGTTCTGTATTTTTTGCAAGTACTCTACTCCAGGTTTACCTCAACACATACAGGCAGTAAAAAACCTCTTGAACCATGCAAAGATGGAAAACTATTGAGAAAAAACAAACAAAAAAATTCTTTCCCTCTTGTATGAGATGTGGAGTTAGAAAACAGAGGAGTAAATTGTCATTAGTTAGTAGGCTTGAAAACTAAAAGATCTTTTCTTCTTCTTTCATTGCAGGATCAGGATTTTGCCATGATGACTGCATTTATTTTACCTCTGTGTGTAGACTAGATACTAATATAAACACAGTATTTCCACATATTATGTGGAACTTGACTCTGAAGCAAGTGAAAAAACCTTTGGCATTGTTAGTGTATCTTTAGTAAATATCTTTTTCGTTCTACTTCTGTTTCCTTTCTTTTTCTTCGAGTACATTTCTGTAAGTTCAGTGAAGCAGTCCAAATAAAGGAAAAGTACATAGAGCTGTGTAAAAATTTAAAAAGCTAATCAAATTCTAGCAGCCATGTCCATTAAGTACTCCTTCCTTTCTGACTTCCAGGGAAAAGAACAGTACTTTTTGTAATAGTTCATCTTAAGCCTTAAAAATTATTTTGATGGCATATATGGTGAAAAATTATTTAGTTTGCCATTTCCATTTCTTTAGTAGCTACTCAATTTGTGTGCTATTAACATTTACTCAGTTAATTGCCCTCCCTTTCAGTTCTCCCCAAATGCAGAAGTTGCATTGTCGTTTCAAATTGGTGCAGATTGTGTTCACCACCATAGGTCTGTGTTTTTCTAATCTGGGGTGTGATCCTGTATTCCTACTAAATTTTGTAGATTATAGGAGTGTGAGGTACTATAAGAAGGTAACTTTTTTCTTTTGTATTCATTTTGTGTAAGTAACTGAATACAAATAGAGCACTAAAAATCTCAAATACATCTACAAATAGAGAATTTTTGACTTTTAAGTGTCAGTCACTTCTTTCGAAACTATAATCTCTGAAAACTATGCTTGTGCTGCAAGACATAGTGCACCTTTGCATCAGTGTAGTTAGCTCTGCATTTCATTTGTAAATCTCAAGCACTTTATGTATCCATACCCTGGTCAGTGTTGCAGGAATAGCTGGAGTCTCATGTAAACCAGTAATGAAACTTCTTCTCAAAAATGTTTTATGGTGCATATGGTGATCTGGCTACTTGGATATAGAGAATGGGTTTGACCAAATGTCAGGTGAAATCACATCACTGGGTGCAGTGTAGACACACTTCAGTTGTTCAGTTTAGCCAGGATTCAGCTGAGCAATGAGATATTAAAACAAGTATGTTTTATTTTAGTGGTTTAGCTTACAAATTAAGCACTGAAATAACACAGATGCCTTGGCTAAAATAGAATAGTAGTGTTTGCATTCTGATTCTAAATGGAAATTCACGCACTTCTCTTGTGTTTCAGATTTGGAGATACATGTTTCTTCTCTCACTCTGGCAAGTTTTCTGCATCCCACTTTTTCTTGAATATCTTATGATCCTCTTTTTCCACTTGCTGTCTTTGTGTCCTGATCAGACCCAACTTGGGTCTTCAAATGGCTCTTTCCCTAGACTTCCTCTCTCTTGCTTTGTTTCTTAAATTTATTTCTGCCCCTATCCTGTTCCCACCCACCCCCCTGCCCCACCTTATGTGGTCTTTTTTTCTCCAAAAATCTTTGCCTAGGCTTTCCCTGTCCTCACTTTCACAATATTCATTCCTTCCCTTTATTGCCTGATGTAGGACAACACCGTTGCAGATAAGGATAGCACCTACACTCTCTGCCATTTGCAGTACTAGCAGCAGGTAGAAGAGGTAAAGAAACTCTGGTTCTGACTTTCAGGGCTCTAAAGAAAGGTAGGGAGTAGCAAGTTTTTTTGTTACAGAAAATGGAGAAGCCTTTTCATTTGTCATCCTTACCTAGAGTGCACAGCTGCCCTGTGGGAGCATTGTCAAGATGGGGCAACGTTAGGCAGCTGAGTTAGGAGTGAAGCAGCTTGTGGCAGCTTCTCCTGCATGGTGTTTGCTATCTAGACCTGCTTCTGAGCATAGGCAAAGGAGATCAGTATGTTAGAGCCATAAGTACCTGTGGCCTATTATTGGGTCTACCTCCCTCATTGCTAAGAGGCTTGGTTAACTCTACTCCTTAAGTGCAATGTATACAGGAAGGATCAGGGCTGGGGGGAAGGAGTTGCTGGTGGGTGGTAATAACTTCAGAAAAGGAAAAAAGGCTGCTATGTTTAGAAGCCCTCCACCACCTCAGTGGCAGCAGAATAGCAACCCTCCCTCCAGGGTGACTCCAATCCAGGGCTGTTTTCTCAGCTTTCAGTCCCAAATCTGTTTCTCCTTCTATCTTTCTTGTCCTAACAGTGTCCTGCCCGATCTTTTGGGTAGTGAAATTAAGTTCTGCCTTTGCTTGTGGACAACCTAAATAACATCTGGTTTTGCCAAGACCCCTGAGAATGCCATTTTCATAGCAAAGCAAATGATAAAATTTCTTTTGAAGGTTGACTATAATTTAGTGCACTACTGCTTGGAATCAGTGTGAATTTGTCTCATATATATGCATGTCTTTCTAGTAAGATAACTACAGTTTTTGTATCCCACAGTAGACTTACAGTGCTGCAAAACAGTCTGTGCCCTGACACAGCTCAGGTCTTCTTGCTCTGGAGTCAGCATACTGATTGCAGAATGGGTACGGTACTGTCCATTGTGAGAATTAGGTAGCATGATGTATTAAATCCGTGACAAACACCGTAATGTAAGATGCTTTGCAATTTTCAGGGATTTTTAAATTGAAGGTGGTGAGACGCTGGAACAGGTTGCCCAGAGAGGTGGTAGATGCCCCATCGTTAGTAACATTCAAGGTCAAGTTGAACTGGGCTCTCAGTGACCTGATCTAGTTGAAGATGTCCCTGCTCAGTGAAGGAAGGTAGGACTAGATTACCTTTAAGGGTCTCTTCCAACCCAAACTATTCTATAATTCTATGAATTTTCTGTTACCCAGCATTCTTCCACAACTGCAGAGGCAAACATGTAGTCAGTGCTGGAAGAGAATTTTTTCATTCATTCATTCACTCCTTCATCATGAGGTGCCACAGCACAGCATATTTTGGGTTACTGCCTCAGAGTCACAGTTCCTTGTTTCAGGGTTTTGGACTACTGAATGAGTCCTGTGGAAAGGGAATGTTACTGTTTTACCACTTCCATTATGTTATCTTTTCCAGTGCAATTACCAGCTAATTCAAAGCCCTTTGTGTTACGCTAATAGCTTTTGCCTCTCTGCTGTCAGCCACTCCTCTTTGTGCACTTTTCATACCGCTTACTAGTCCCCCTACCACTTACCTATGAAGAACATTTATTTTTTCTCTGAGTAGAGGCTCATCATAGACAAATCATTAAATGGAACATCAAAAAGATCCCATCTGTTAGAGTTGCATATGGGTAAGATCACAATTATCGAAAGCCTCTTTTTTTTCCCTTATGCTTATCCGTACAATAAATGTAGTTGTCAGCAGGATAAGTTCACGCATCGGATAAGGTCACAATTTCATTTAGTGACAACTTCCAACAGCGTGAACTTACAAGGTTCGATTTATTAAAGAGTCAGAAGGGATAAGATCACTGCATGGCCAGCCTGATTTATCAGGGTTTGACTGGAGTACTTGAATAGAGAATGTCGTATTTCAAGTTTATGTTCAAAACTGTAGTTTAGTGCGTGTTATGTCTCAGAGACTTGAAAATTGAGGGAGGAGAATTTACAGGAAGTATCTCAATAATGCAGTTTATGTCTGCCAAACAAGTGTGTGAGCACTGAATATTGGAACTACCTTATTAAGAATCACAGAAGTGGAAATGGGATAGTTCTCCACTATCAGTGAATTGCTGTGTGCAGATGTACACGTATTAGTTTGTTATGATGGAAGCAATCACCAGCCAAATATTAATTGCAGATTTTTCCTGTGCATATAGGATGGCAGGCAGATACTGGGTTCTGGGCTGGGTGGCATTTAAGAACTTCTGAGAGTGTTTTTAACTTGCTCGCTCTGACTTCAGAGCAGTCCTTGTTTGAAATTACAACATGCACGACTTCTCTGCCATGTAAAAATACTCATTAGAGAGCCAGGTGGCTGTGGACTGGAAATATACAAAGAAGGAGCCATTTGCTTGTGGAAATTGGTAGAGCCCCATGATGTCAAATAACCAGTCTCTAATTATAGCACAGGAAGAGTTTACTCATTGTTTTGAACTGACTCCACTTAAAAAGCTATTTTCAATTTAAAAAAAACAAAAACCAACTATTGCCCAAAGCTATCACTGACTTGCTTAGAAGTGTTAAATGCATATGAATCTGGATACAGTTATTTCTCAATGAAGTAGTTCTCTTTTTGTCCCACAAAAACTGATTATCATTCACCTTCAGATATATACTCCTTTATTTCTTACCCTAGAATGTAGGTAGATGGACGAAAGCCAGTATTATTTTGTTTCAGAAATACTATGTATAGATGAATTTTTCTGGTAGTCAAACTGTGATCAAATCCTGTTAAGGGCCAAAAGCTCTTGTTGGATTCCTGTGTACTCTATGTTTTGTGGAAAGGTTTTTTTAAATCATCCTGATTGTCCTGTAAAAGAATACAAAGCTAAACTGACCTCTCTACCTTCTGTTTTATGAAAGCCCTGTGTGGCATGCCTGAAACAATATATGCATGTATGAAAAGAATCCTAAATTGAGTCCTTTCATTCTGGTTTTCTATCCACCAAGGTGGCCTAATATCTTAAAAGCCATGGGATGTTTTGTAGCTGTACTAGTGAGTCATGACTTGAGGCTTCTTTTACAGTGCAGCTATCATAAGTCTTTGAGTAATCACAGGCCTTAAAAGTATGCTACATCAACAAGATAAGAGAAACAGCCCGCAGCACTAACAGCATTATCTTTTACCAAAATTGATTAGCCCATACTATGTGTCTCAAATATTTTTGTATAAACTTACTCAGCAAGCTGGAAATAAGTATGTTCGTGAGGAACAAGCTGAAGAAAAAACAAAAAAACCAAACCCCACTTGCTCCATAGCAAGGAAAGGGCAAGTAAGTGTTGCTAAATGGAATGTCTCTTAAGTAATTTTTTACCTTACTCACAAAAACTAAAAGCAGAGCATCACTTCCTCTCTACTTGTATTTCTTACTGCTGCTTCTGTTATACTTCTTGCTGTCCTTTTCAATAGGAGACCTGACAAGTCTAGGATGAAAAGAGTTAAACTGCTTCTCTACTTTGTGTGGAAATTATGACTATATCACATATTTTGTTCCAGGGGTAGGAATGAGTTCTATTATAATTTGCTGTTATGTGAAGGAATGTTATATTCAGTACTGAGGTGGTCTGTTGCCATTGCTGATTACTGGAAGCACCTAACAGTGCTTGGCACAGAATTTTCTGCTTCCTTTGGGCTTGAGCGTGGAGTAAAGGAAGCTGCAGCAGTTTTTCATCCTTTTTCTCCCCACATGTTGGAATTTCCATGGACAAGTATGTGTGAAGAGTCAGTACCAGTTGAGTCTTTACACTTCTTACTGTGAGTGGTGATACAGCAATAAAGTCTTAGATCCTCTTCCTTCTCCTGATGTAATCTGTGAAGATCGTGAACAGTTGTGCAGGGGATGGTAGCTGTAGAGCACTTCAGATTTACATCTGAACTTCCTCTGAGGCTGAAGGGGAAAATCTTGTCTTGCTGACATATTTTTCCAGCCCTTTTAATTAAGAGTCACAGGGTGAGGTTCTCATTTTTCTAGCAAACACCCTTGCAGTCACACATTGTTTAGGGCCACAGGCATGGCACTTAAACCAGCATCCCTGTAGTAAGTCAGCAGTAAGTAGGGGACAGCCTCAGTTACATCAAGTGGGAGACAGCCCCTTTGTGCTGCAATTGTGGTACCATTCACAAAATAGGAAGATTCAGAGGAGAAAAATGTTGTAAATGAATGCAGAAAAGTTGCAGGCAGTGTTTTTTGTCTATAAAACTGAAGATTTTTAGCTGAAAAAAAAATCTTCACCAAGGACTAAATTTTAATGTGCTACACCTTGTATAAGCATAGCCAGATTGTCTCGTTTTGCCAAAACATGCAAACAGATTGTCCTTCCCAACTCTGACATTCACCCATGGCAGTAAAATGGCTGCTGGTCGTGGTGACAAGAAAAATGTATCTTTTTTGGAGAACTGTAATGAAGAGAAATAGAATGGTTTTGCAGCAAAACATTTTGTTACCCTCTCTGCAATCTACTACTCTTTCATGGTGTTCTGAGGGGATGGGGAAACACAACAGTTTCAGTACAATTCAGCATGATGTTACCCCATCTGCAGTATATTTCAAAGTATTCATATAAATTGAAATATTGCCTGAACTACACCTTGGAACTGTAGCAAAAGTGAATAAGAGAGAGATTCCATAATAAGTTATTTAATTATCAACCGAAGGGAAAAATTATATTTGAAAAAAATGCTTGTTATGTTTGCCTCAAATCTGAACTACTTATCAGGTGTAAGATTCATGTTATTAATTTTATTTAAAATACAATGTGTAATGATGTGTACCTTAAAACTTTGGTAGCTTTTTGGATATCACTGGTTGATCTGCCCTAAGTTTGTCGTTCTTAATCCATTAAAAGACAGGCCTGCTTGTAAATCCACAGGTACAGATAAGGAGTCACTGTTTGACTGTGTCTGAACCCTTTTCAAATGAAAAATGTCAGTGGCAGAAAGGGAGGCTGAATTATTTTTTAAAAGGGTTTTCAAAGATTCTCATGATTCCTCTGGTATCAGTTAAATGTGACATGTCCATAGACATGGCTGTTTTTTAGTGTGTAAAAGCAAGCAAATGCTGCAGTTTTCATCTCTGTGTAGAGAGAAAATGCTGCAGTATGGCTAAGTGATAAACATGTTACATTGCAATTTCTTTCTTCCATAATTAACATATAAAGAGATTTTAAAAGCTAATACAATTTGTAACAATGTGACCGTGAGAAGGAAAAAATGCTTTTATGGTTGTTTGGGTTTGTTTTTTTTTTTTCTTTTTGGATGCATATATGTCACATGTGTAAATTAGATATAATTAATCCATAAGCTTTCCTGCTCACATACTGCCTTTTAAAATGTCATAGCACTGTCATGATGAGGACTCACCCACATACAGAGAAGCTTTTGTAAACCGATACAGCTCTATTTCCTAGATTTGTTCCAGTTTGCAGGAAGGATTTGATGCACGATTTTACGTAGAGTAGTTTTGTAATCTGCAACACTCAGAGGTGAAATTTAGATTTCTGTGCTTGAAAATGGAAGCTGGAGCCAAGTCTTCTTTTTGGAAGATGGTCAAGATTAACCCCTGTGGACAAGGAAAAGCTTTGCAGCCTGACTGCAATGTAAATCTAGGCATTCATGGGAATGTTTAGCTCTGGAAAGTCTGTGGAAGGCTGCCTGTGAGCCAGGAGGAGTTACTCACTTCCTTCAGCCCAAGGTTCGTTTCACAACAACCACCAGTTCTAAATCTGGGATGATTTGACTCCTTGCACAGTTGGACTTTGCTCTGTTTGTGGAAAAGCACCATCCTTATTTGGGCTGGAGTTGATGAGATGTGCTGATGCAAAAGACAGGAATCACTGTTGCATCTGTTTGGTGTGGAAAGGGAGGAAGGGGCTTTAGCAGTCATGGAAAACAAATCATGAAAAATCATGGCTACAGCAAAGTTGAGGTGAGCTCTGCTGCTCCTGAGAACAGATTTTTTGCCTACCTCCAGGAAGGGCAAAGCTTGGAAGTGCAAGAGCATGGAAAAAAGCAGTCAAACATCTAACAGGAAAAGCACAGATCAGCCTGTCCTTGTTCCATCCTATCCCTATGAAAGCCTGAAACCAGAATTTATTTAGAAAATAGTGTTCGAAATTGTATATATAAATATAACTGTTGCTGTATTTTTAAATGAAACATTTGTTCACAAAAAATAGGATTAGACTCCTTTAAAAAAAGAGTTGCCCAGACTATTTTTTTAATCTTTAAATGAAGTAAAAAAAATATGGGGAGGTTAAGGTGGTGACTGAGTTTTATTTTTCCCTCCATGGAAATGATAAATTCTGTGTTATTCTTCCTCTTTAGTGGAAAATCCAGAAAAGTTAAGGTGAGCTAAAGCAAAAATTTCTTTTAAGTGTTAATTTTGAAGTCTTTGCTTTCAAAAATAAAATTTATGTTTAAGAAAATAAAAATTATCATGCAGTAAAAATCATTATGCACTAAAAAAAATCATTATACAGCCTCCCCATTGATTTTACTTATTTTGTCTTATAATATCAAGCTACCAGTTAAAATTATTTCTTGTTTAATTCTGAAATGTTACTACCTGTAAAATCTCACTCAGTACAAAATCCTTTTTGTAATTGTAGTAAATGCTTTTAGTAGTATCGTGGAGATGTTGTGATTTTTTTGTGGCTGTATGGTGTATCTCTCAAATTTTTAGTTTCTGTGTGCTTCAAAATGTGATCTTGTGCAGCAAAATGCATCAAGGAGGTTAATGTACCAGGTGTGGCTGCTACTGCAGTCTCTCTTTTCAGCTGTCATTTCCCCCCTCCTCAGCACTTCTTAAGAACTTTTACGGAATGCTGTTCTAAATAAAATTTATTTCAAACTCTAATGTGTGTGAAAAGATGCAAGAAAGGAATGGGACTTCCTAAACCAAATTTGAATATAATTATAAGGGAAAAAGGTTTGTTTTTCTTTTGCAGGATGACAAGATCAGTTGTTTTTCAGACAAGCATAATTAATTCTCATTATATTGGTCCTCAGAACATTGTGCGTATAAAAGCAACACAAAGGCAGAGGTGGTTGTTGTCAAGGCATGAGTGAAAGTACTCTCAACACTGCTTGTTTTCTTTATTTGCAGGAGAGTTGGAGGTGGTCCAGAAAGACGGGGAGCGCAAGATTCAGAGCCGGCAGCAGCTTCCAGTTGGAACAACATGGGGGCCTTTCACTGGGAAGATGGATCTGAACAATAACACCTTGGTATGTAGATGCTCCGAGACACTTTGCTTTGTTATATTGTGTGTCATTCTTCAGGGAATAGCTTGAATTGCTCCTCAGACAGAGCATTTGAAAACAGGCATTGTTAGCTTTAACGGCCAGTGGTATCTGGCTCTTTTCCAATTTGTTCATCTATGGCAACCAATCCACATGAAGTTATTTGGAGCACAGGTTAATAGTGTTTAACTTGTTCTTTTACTGAAGGGAAATGTCACTTCCTTGTTTGCTGAACCAAGGTGTTGTGTTTTGGTAGTCATATCTGATTTTTTTAGTGGCCTTTTGAATTTTTCATAGTATTAATTACTGAATACTTAATTTATATTAAAGAAAGGTATCAAAAATAAATAAATACATGATTTTAGGATAAAATTAATTAAATTTGCCATAATATAACTTAACATAGCAAAATCTTCCATCAAATTAATGCTTTTTGAAAAGCATCAAAAGACACCTGTTATATAATATATTCTCAATTAGCCTCATTTTTTATTCTGATTGCAGAAAGTATGTGGACCATTTTACTTAAAAGTAATGCTTTGCTGATCTCAGTTCAGTGCACTGAAAATCATGTCATTTCTAGGTCTTCATTTCATTTTTGTTTGTGTTGGTTTTAATTCTGAGCTTCAATATTATTTGTGTATAGTTCAGATTAATTTTCTTTTCTAAGTTTCCAAAGGAAGGAAACAACTAATATCTCTAGAAGGGTTTAAACAGTCTTGGAACATGCGTTGCCCTGTGGGATACTTCTGAAGAACCATTATCTGCAGCTGGATCACTGTTTGCTATTACAGACTTTGCATTGAATGTATTCAGCATAAAGACACATGGAACCGTTTCACAGGAGGGGGTTACAGGCATTTGGGGTGCACACATCTGTCCTGTAAAGGGAGAAGCTGAGCTTCCCAGTGTTCACCAGCACTGGGTATCATCCTGCTCTTGGAGGACCTGAAGAGAGTGAGGAACACTGAGTTGCTGATGTATCATCTGGGGCAGAGTGAGAGAGGGGTTATGTGGACATGGGAGAAAAGGGGAGAAAACTCCTCCCTGGAGAACCTATGCCTATACAATGGAGTTCTCTTTCTAAGGGTTGCTGGATAGGATGCATGTTACTTTCTGTAAGTATGCAGATTAAAATTTGAGTGAAGCGTTATTCTGAGTACATAGTATAGTATAGTATACACATATTAGACATTTAAAATCTTAATATTTTGTACTCTTTAGCATAATTTATTAATCAAATGGTGCTAAGAAACGTTACAAAAAGCAGCATGGAAACTTCGTCTAAATTTCCAAGAGTTCGGTATTCCCAACCCAGGTCAGATTTCACATTCAGGCACCTGAATAAAGAACAGATTTTCAAAAGTACTGCAAAATCAAAGCACCTTATTGTTAGAAAGAAAAAACTGGAAAATTTGAACACTTGTCTCTATTTTTTCTATCCATTTAAGTTTTATTTCCTTATCTATTTTATTATTGGCCTATCAATATTCTCAAAATATTTTTAATAAAAGGTCATATGTGACAAGCACCTGTAATTCAAATAATTGTCTAAATTCCACTATAACTACTTTCATCAGCTTTCATGTAACAGAAACCTTAGTCCTGTTGTAGTTCAAAGTCAGTCCACAATCCATAGTTTAGAGAAATGCTAGCTTCATTTTGTCTGCTTGTACCACTTCATCAGGTATATACAACATGAAGATAATGTTTAAATATCGGAGATGATATTGATTGTCCCTTCACTACAAAATTAATCTTTATCAGATATTCTTAGGATGCATTTGCAACATGTTGGCAGCCAATCATATTGTATCTTTGGGTTTCTTTTGATGGAGCCATAGATTAACCACAAGCCTAGCAGCACCTTGCTTCTCCTTTGATAGTACAGGTATGTTTTAAGGTCTGTTATTGCTTTTTAAATTTGGGAAAATATTACTTTTGCTGTATCAAAAGCATTTAGCTAAGATAGTCGGGCTTTAATGAACTCATAATTGAGCAGTGTGCAGAACTGACTTTTAATTTGTTGATTGTAATGGGATGGAACAGCTTTTTCAATGTAGTTCAGAGAAACGTGCAATGAAAACCTTCAGGACTTTTTTCTCACTAAACTGGAAAGATACTTTGTTTATTGTCAAATTAAAAATCATAAAGTCTATTTTTACTAACACATGAAAGATTTTACTTTCATTTTGCCTACAAATATAAACACATTTGGAAATCAGAAAAATTTCCTGTAAACAGAACTTTATTCCTCAGAAATATTGTTTTGTCCCCTGTGCAACTCCCTCCTTTAAAAAAGTCAAAACTGAACTAGGTGTCATCTTGAGCAATCTGATTTAACTTCGGAGTTGGATCTGACTTTGAAGTTTGCCATGCTTTGAGCAGGACTTTGGACTGGATGACCTCCAGACCTGAATTATTCTGTGATTCTAAGTATTTTTTCTTTTTCCCAAATATCATATGCTTCCTGTAATCCTACATTTGTTACTTTAAAATTCTGTGTGAAGAAATATAAACCTTTTAATGCAACTATAATTTGCTGTTAAAGCAACAAAACCTCAGCATCAGCTTCTACATGGTTTTCTTTTATCTTTTCTAGGAATGATTCTGGGTTTTTTTATGTTTTTTTGACACATTTGATTACTTATCTCACTATTGTACATGTTCTCTGTTGTTCATTGGGGAGTTGGGATTCTTTACTTAGGTTATTTATATCTGTTTTGGAAAGCTCATTTGGGTAGAGACTTACATCCCTACAATTCAGTCAAACTTTCACATGAGCAGCTGAAAAGAGGTTTAGTTCTTTTCTGAATGAGAACCTTAAACATTCCGCTGCTATAAACATCCAATTTTTGGAAAAGAGTTTTAATGTGGATTTTTTTTGTATAGAGAGGAAAGGAAAGAAAAATTCAGGGACCCTCAGGTGAGTAAATATCACAATTTTTTGCAGCTGCTGTCTTTATTGGGAAATATGTTTGTGGCTGACTACAAGTATCTCACCTGACTGTACTGTTTAGTGTTAGCGATGTGACAGTGCCTCACAGGATTCATCCATGCTGTAAGAGTTACACCTTACTTATTCCTCTTGCACTCTGCACTGAGTACAGCCTGTACGTGTAATATCCTGTTGAAGTGCTTCTTGTTTCCAGCAGTGCTGCATTGCTGAATACAGTCTTGCTGCTGTTGGCTCATGAGATGGAGAAAGTTAATTAATTCAGCACAGTACTTAATTAAGTCACCGTGCCAGATGTCAATTACATTTTAGATCTTTCAAGTTTCTGTCTTGAAGTATGTTAGCAGTACACATCTCAGAGTGGTTGGGTACCTTGAACAAAAATTATTTTAATGCTGTTCACAATTGCAATAGGAATAGCAGGTGTTGGTATCATCAGCAGTGTTGCAGCACTGTTGGGAAATACGGCAGAGCAAGGTCCCCATCAGGACTGAAGAATACTCAAACTAAAGGTAGACTTGAAATAGCTCAATGACTAATAAAGTCATTTTCTCATCTAAGAGTTTAGCCAATACTCGTGAATTACATACAATTACATTATGAAATAATGTATGCTATTGTTACTGTTACTGTTGGTGAAACAATCTGCATGCAGCCAGCAGAAAATTTTAAGACACTGTTTTTAGCAAGTGAGTCTCAGATCTTAAAACTTGTCTAGGCATTTAAGTTTTATTTCCATTTCACCTTAAGAACTTCTTAGATCATTCTTAAATATTTGTAGATACCTATTTAGATACTTTTATTATATTTAGAGTGATAGATCTCCTATTTAGATGCTTTTATTCCTGTAATTTTGCCAAACTGCTGAAATTCCTCTGCTCTCAGCTGCATGCATAGTTTGTCAGCACAATTGCGTATAGAGGTTATTGCCTTCCATTTCCTTCCACTACTTCCACTTTCCATCCACTGTTCCATAATAGTTGGATAGTCCCAAGAAAATTAAATGCATAGGAATATCTTTTCAAGCCTAGAAAATGTACACGTCTACATGTTTCCAGATTCTGTTTGAGATTTAATATAATCTTGCTGTTTAGACAAACAGACCTTTGAAGATGTTGAACAATACTATTGGCTGTCTTCAGCTGGTGGGAACTCAGCTGTAGAATGGAAGACAACACAATTTGGAAGGCTCTAAATTTGTGTCTTGCTGCATCACAGAAAATTCAGTAGCTCATGGGTACCCACAAGTAGATAGAAATATATTTTGAATCATCAGACTCCTAGTTTGTGATTCCTGTCTTTAACAGGAAAGTGGGTTTGCGCAAATGCCAAGTCCAATATGACCGTGCAGGTGAAAAGAGCAGAAGACCTCTCTAGACTGGACCCCTGAAAGAGGAGCTGCTATGTGCAAGCAGATCTAAATTCAAGGCACTAGCAGCCTAGCTAAGAAAAAGCTGTTCACTTGCTTTTTTCAGCTGTACATATTTTCCCTGTTTGAGGGGACAGCTTGATGGGAATGAGGCCCTTGGAAACGAAAGCAGCACTGAACCACGTAGCCCACGACGGACGTCAAAGAGTGGTTGCTCCAGCAGTAGTGTGGAGGCAATCCAAGAGGCCTTTTCCCTTGGCTGCTGCCATCTAGTTTTTGGTGTTAATCTGTGCCCATGGCAGGGTTTTGTGAAGCAAAACAATGATCAGCTGTATCCAGCCCGCCATTGTCGTCTGCTTGTTGCAGGGAAGAGCATGCGGGGCAGGCCTGTATGAGCCTGATAAGGAAAAGAGGATTCAGTGTGACTGTGAAGAGAATCCACAGGAGGAGAATGTGCAGGGCTGGGCCAGGCAAGCAGTGGGACACAGCAGGGACTCTTTAATGGGATCTGTGAGTTTCAACACCAAAGAGACACCTCTGGAAGATATGCTCCTGGAGCTGTTTGACTGGGTAGTGTGTGAGGGGCTGGGGAGCCAAGGTTCAAAATGCAGTAAAGTTATTCACTCACTAATCTGTGGCTGGTCACTTCAGGTCAGAAACCTCATGTCTCTAGTGGACAGTGACTTTTAATCTTCAGAGTTGCAGCATAAGGGTTTTCTGGGAACTTTTGTTGGAGGTGCTGCATGGCTACAGAGAGGTAGTAGTCTGTCTATAGTCAGGCTGTAGCCAGCCTGTAGTTTCTGTTTCTCTTATTCAAACATAGAAAGGGAAAAGGTAGATTTTATCTTTAGATATGTAACTGCAAATGGAGAATTTGGCTCTTAATAGCAGAGAGCCATTTTTATATTTAGTTACCAAAAATAGTATCCTGAGTAATGAGCCTTGATTCTAATCTTCATTATACTACTTTTATACCTTTAAATATGTCAAGTGACAAGAAGCATTTCTTTCTCATTTTTACTACTGTTACTGTCAGGCTCTTCATAATTGGAACTAGTTTAAGAGCACTTCCTTTGGTCCCAAACATGAGCAGACTTTATTATTGTGGCACTTAGGACAACACCTGATGTCACCCAACAGCTACCTGCTGATGTGCTGTGCACGTGCTGAGATTGGCTGCTTAGAACCATAGAATCAGTAAAGTTGGAAAACACCTCTAAGGTCATCAAGTCCAACTGTTAACCCAGCAACACTATGTTCACCACTGAATAGTGTCCCCATGTAACACATTCAAATGTCTTTTGAACACCTCAGGGACAGTGATTCCACCACTTCTCTGGGAAGCCTGTTCCAATGCCTGCCAAAGTGAAGAAATTTTTCCTCATATCTAGTGTAAACCTCCTCTGGCACAGCTTAAGGCCACTTCCTA
Organism: Corvus moneduloides; assembly: GCF_009650955.1. Lineage (NCBI taxonomy): Eukaryota > Metazoa > Chordata > Aves > Passeriformes > Corvidae > Corvus > Corvus moneduloides. The sequence continues at coordinate 146,327,204 of NC_045476.1, forward strand.
CAAACTGAAATATTTAAAAGAATTGGGATATGCCAAGATGTCCACATGGCTATCCACAATGATTTTTGAGAACACATCACCTCACATTACTTCACCTTTTACCAAGTGGTATCCCATTTATATAGACATGCAGTTCAGGAGAATGCAATGACAAAAGAACCTTTTTAAAAAACTTTTGTACAGAATTGTAGTTTAGATGCTTCTTTTTTTTTTTTTTTTAAGAAGTTATTTCTGCTCTTTTATTTACATTTATACAAATTTAAACCATGCTGATAATGTGATAGGAAGATGTTGCAAGGAGCTGAATAAACACCCTGTTTCGGAAAAATCCAAAAGCATTTTTTTCCAACTTGCAGAAGTATTTTCCACATCTCAAATAGGTGATGAAGTATCACAAAGGAGAACCTTAATCCTACACTTCTGTCTAAATGCTGTTAGTACACTGGTATTAGTGCTGCACACCATACCATAGCCTTAATTTTAAGTTATTAAATATTTAAAGAACATACAAATAACACAGGGTTGATATTACATTCTTCTTTTTTTTTTTTTTCTTCTTTTCTGATTTGGTTATTTCCAGAATCTCAACAGGGAATTTTTACACAAAATTGCTCTTGTTTTTTAACCTTGTTTCCTTAACTATAGCCCTTTTTTGAGACTACATGTACCCATGGTTCATTTTGACACCTGTTTATCAAAACAGAAGAACTTTAACATTTCTTTAAAACTGTCACTGGTAATTTTGGAAGGTTTTTAAAAATAATTCAGTTACTTGGTGCTTGCTGTGAGCATCTCCATTAAGCAGAATTTATTCTAATACTATTGTAATTAAGTAGTAGACTTTACCAATCATTCCCGTTAAACTAACTGAGTTCCCTGGGAGAAAACTCAGTGAACTATCTGTCCTAGTTTGGCAAGCTTCATTTCAGTAGGGGGTCCTTCTGGGAGTGGCAATGTACCCTGGGGTACATCGCCAGACAGCTGCTGAGAGCAGAGCAAGGGGATGGTTTTGCAGAATAGATGAGGCAAAGTCAAGAACCTGGGGCAGAAAAAAAGGCAAGAAAATTTGGTCCAGGGCCTCCCAGACAGCAGTAAAAGGAGATGCTATCTCCAGGTGCCAGGCTCTTGCATTTTAGGGTGCAGAGAAAAGAGAGAGAAGAAAAGCTGTTTAATTAGAGGATCACTGCAGTAAACTTCAGTAGCAACATATTCTTGTGCTTCTACACTGTTGAATCTTAGTAGTCTTCTACCTAGTCTAATCTTCACTGTACCACAAGCTTTAAGACACAGATGCTTATTTTGCAATTGTAGATTTTGCTTAATTTATCACAAATTTTAGAATGGCATGTAGTTTTATTTAAAAACTTCATGTAAGAAAAATAATCTATTTATCTCCATTTAAAGTCATTAATGTAGCTCACTGCACTAAAATACCTAAGAGGCACAAGTTCTGTAACTGTTTAATATGTGAAATTTAACATTAAATGTTTTCCTCTGAGGAAAATTTTTCAATTCATGCTTTTTATAATGACACTTCTTATTTATGAAACATACATATTATAGACTAGGCAGATATAAAATGCCAGATTTAAATATTCAGCAGTTTTGGAAGTCATCTTCTCACTAAATGTTAACACTATCTTTTTTTATTCTGGAATAAAATTCAGTCTCTAAAATGTTGACACTTCTTTCAGTAGTTCCACATTCATAGAACAAGCATGGGAAATTCTAACTCCATCATTTTAGTGGCACATAAGGCTATGAAGGTGTTTGTGTCTATGAAGATGTTTGCATTGTTAAGATAAGAATTTGGTAGTTACAATGGTCACAGAACTGAAAGACTAGGAGGCTTGTGCTCTCTGACCATTTGAAAATAAAATGTCCTGGAAGCCATGGGTATTTTTTTGCCTGCTGCACATAAAGCTGTGCCTGCCCAAGGGTAGTTCGCCTCAGGGTACACTGGTAGCGGAAAAAAGCACTGCGATGCTGTTGCCTGCGGAACTGTGGTCGCACTTGTGTTGCACCCAGTATGTTGTCAAGATGTGCTGTCTGGACATACAAATGCATAAGATTATGAAAACATCAACAGATACTTTCCATAGGACTTGGGGATGCCACAGTGGGCAGTTGTTTGGAATAAAAGCATGCTGTAGGGAAAATCTTGGTGTCAAAATTTATTTGTTAATAAAACAAGCAAGATACCATATCATAGTAACAATAACAATATTTTAAATTATTGTCTATCTTCATTTAAATAAATAAATAAATTACTTCAAGTAAAGGAATGGACCTGTGGTTTCAGTTAAGACAGTGGCTGCTTGCTGATCACTTTCATACAGTGTGATGGAATGATCAAAATTCAAAAGATCAGTTCCTTGTGTCTGAATCTGCTTGAGAGAAGTAGCCTATAAATTTTCAAGAAGGATGGAAATTAAAGTTATTTCTGGTTGTTTCGTTGCCAGCCAAATTAACTGTGTTCTGTGAAAGCGTGGGTTTGAATGTTTTGAATAAAAAAAAACCTCACAATATCTCTAGTAAGTATTGTTAGTACAGTATGTGTGAATACATAAATTTATAAAAAACCAGATATTTAAACATAAATATGTAAAAAAATATATAGTAACTATATATATGTACATATGTATATATACATACACAATTTAAATGATTGTGAATATATAAAATAGCATATTCTATTATATATATATAATTACCATATTCTAATCAGAAGCAGGCATTGTCTGTTCCTAGGTCCTAAAAATCAGTTTTATTTGAAATACTTTAATTTTGCTGAACTTTCCTCACTGTTCAGCTGAAACTCCTTTTCTAATGATGTTGAAGTATCCCATGGCCAGTAGCAAAATGAGTCCTTTTCCAGATGCAACAAATCTACTTTGCACTACCAAAGTATGGGCAAAGAAATTCAGAGCTTGGCCTGAGAAACTCGGTGCTGAGTGAAGCTTATAAATGTCCTGAGCCTCATTTATCAAGCCTGGAGAACAAGTTCATCAGTCTAATCCAATGGAGGCTCCTCAGACTCCAGGGAAGCTCAAAAGACAATTGGCTCCAGCCATTAGGGCTCCAGAGCAAAGAGCACAGGAGGCACCATTGCTTGCTTTTCTTACCTTCCCTACCAGCCCCAGACCACCTGTAGCAGGGGAAAGCTGCAGCAAGGACTGCACAGCTGGTGCACTACTTGATGATGTTATTTATTTATAGGTTTATTTCCGTGTCCTGATATTCCATACATGGTACATTATATGCATAGCCTCGTTGAATTTTATATTGTTTCATATTTATATTGTTTCGTTGGGTGTAGCAAGATGGGGGTCTGTCTCTTCTCCCAGATGACCAGTGTCAGGACAAGAGAAAATGTCCTCAAGATGTGCCAGGGGAGGTTCAGGCTGGGCATTGGGAGGAATTTCTTAATGGAAAGGATTGTTAAACGTTGGAACGGGCTGCCCAGGGAGGTGGTAGTGTCACCATCCCTGGAGGTGTTCAAGAAATGACTTAATGCCATGGTCTAGTTGACATGGTGGTGATCAGGGAAAGGACTTGATTTGACTTGATGATCTCAGAGGTCTTTTCCAACCTAAATGATTCTGTAATAATCATATCCCGTCTTAAATAAGTGAAAATTAATAAACTTTAACCCCCTTTCTTTTTACTAGTGCATTTTAATGTGTCTACAAAATGCTTCACAACTTTTAAATCATTAAATATAGTTTTTTTAGCTCTTTTAATATATTTAGGAAATAATTGAGTTTTGCATAGGCAAAATACTGTCTTTTCTGTACTGTAAGGGAAGGATAGCACTCGGAACACTACCGATGCATTTAGGAAAAACTACATAACATATGAGATATCATCACAGTTTATGTAGATTATTCTCACTCTGAGAATGTCTTATAATTTAAAATTCTTCCTGTCACAGATTAGCTTTTATATCTTGTTTTTGACCTTTGATTTGATATCTGAAATGCATAGAAGATACTATTTTTAATAAAAGCTTTACGTGTTAGTAATTATTATTTATGTATTTGTTTAAAAGCATCTCACATTTCCCCAAATACTTCTTTTTCTTTGAAGCTTTCTCTTCTCTCACATGACAGTCTCTGATCTGGGGGATGAGTGGCCACTTTTTTTAAAAAAGAAACTGGAACTCCTGCCATGTGTGAGGACATTAAAGACAAGTTTAGGGGAGCTGAGGGAGGTGTGCCTCGAAGCTGGGGAGGTGAGGAAGGATTCTTCCCTCTCTCCCCCTCCTGCAAGCTGTTGTCCTCACTTTTGGAAGAAAACTGGGGCAAATTAGCATAAAGGAAAGAGAGCAATAATGCAGAAAACAATAGTAGATCCAAAATATCTTAGTTCCTGCTTTTCTGCTTGTGTTTAAGCTGGCCTGGTTCTACTATTGCTAATTTTTAGTTCTGCAGTGAACCTTATAGTATAGTGGACTTTAGTCTTACTGCTCTACTTTTACACTGTTTCTCCCTCTTGGATGCAGTTGCATTTATTACATTAAATATTGGATTTTGTTGTTTATATTTGTTAAATTCCAGATCATATTCTTTTCTTTTGGGATCCAATATTTTACCTTATTCCTGTTTCTCACTCTGGTCAATCCACCTCCTCCAAGTCAAAACACTGTCTTAATCCTGTATGCTTCTGTGTGGAGGATTTCCCTTGCTTCTTGGATCCACCTGGATCACAAGCCATGGAATGACATGAAGGATAGCATTAGGTGAACCTTCCAGACTCAGCAAGGTATCAGCAAGGGAATTTAGTTTAGATACAAGAAAGAGCTTCCTAATATTAATGAGAGTGAAAAGCTGGAGGAGATTCAGGAGGTTGCAGTAAATCCGTGGCTGGAATGTTTCAGAACAGGCTGGACCAAGACGACAGGAGTGGTGTAGGCACAGCTGAGCCATGGCATGGGGGAAGGAAAGGGAGCAGATGACCCTGTGGCTTTTGGCAGCCTGATGCTGAGAAATGTCTGGAGCCAACTTCACTTGTTTGGCTGCCCAGAAATGCCTGCAGGTAGCTAAAATCTTTCAAAATTGGCTTTAAAAGGAGCAGAATGAGACACTGGTTTTTTGAAGAAGATGGCAGATGGGACATTACAGGAAGCTAGACAGTTGGTCACACCAGTATAGGATACTGGTTTCAAAATCTAATTGAAATATAACAAGGCCTAGCTGAGAGATAAGGAAGTAAGCTGCTATATTTCTTTGGCATGTCCCTTCTCAATTGCCTGCAGGTTTTTTTCTTCTGAATGTCCTCACTTCCCACTCCAGTTTCTTGCTAACTAAAGTTAGAATTATAGCCAAATATTAAATCAGTTAGCTTTTTCAAAACATTACTTTCAGTTTTACTTAGGACGTTGTTTCTAAGTTTTCTGTAGTTCTTTTTTTAAGGAATATATAAGGATCATTGTCCCAGGTTTCTAAGCATCATTGTCCCCGGTTTTTGTGCTGCACATTTGCAGAGTGAGAGCAATAGTATTGCATTTTCAGGATGCCAAGTGTGTGCACTTTGATCTGATGGTACAGCATGCCTCAGGGACTAAGCTGAATTTTGATTTTTAGTCAGTCATCCACTATCCGATACCAGAACGCCAATTAGACAGGCTGAAAAACAGAGAATACAGGATGGGTTGGAGATGGGAACATTTGCAAGGAGGCTCTTGGAATCACCAGCATCCTCAGAGCTCATTCCGTGCTTCTGTGCTAGTAAATCTCTTAAATGCATACAGAAATGATACCTGTGTGCAGTAAGTGACTGCACATACACTGATTACTTTTGAAACCACTTCCCCCCACCCCGCCACATTCAGCAGTGGAAAATAAGAATAATATACATGTTTCGAAACTTGACCTCACAAATGTGAGACCACTTGGTGTGGTTGTAACTCCTTAACATTCCTTGCATTCCCTTTCCCAAGCCAAATTGTTAGCACTTGTTTGCAGGGTTTAAGTGGCTTTGTAGTAGCACCTATTAGCTTGCTCTGGCTAGTGGCATGCTTGGAACTAAATGGCCTTTCTGACCTTTAATAAGCATTTTCTTGTCAGTCACACCAAAGATACTTGACCATGTTTGTTCACTATTACTACTATAACTGGGAGGTCTGCTGAACTCTTCAGAAATACAGTCACGACATTCTCACTGTTTTCTGTGCTTCTTTGCTGTGCTGTTGAGCGCAGCATTTTACACTTGCAGCATCTCCTTTAGGATAATTGCAAGGCATGGGGAAAGAGAGATTCACGATGTGGAATTTGCTGCCATGACCCTCTGCAGCCTAGTATTCAACTTCATGAGAGCTACAGTAGCACACTGCCTTGATATTCCTGCTTTCAATCTCTATTGGGGTAACAAAGATGGTTGAAGTTATTCCTTCAAGTCAACACAGAGCATGGACAAGTCTCTTCCAAATTAAGTATGTGTCAGAGGTTGCAGTTATATGTCTGTATTTTTTAATCTAGGTGGTTTTCTGTTTCCATGTGTAGTCTTTGAAAAAATACAAAGTAATGAAAAGGAATGCACAATGATCAAAAATTTCCAACAGTGATTAATAGTGCACTTAGGACTTGATTTTGCCTATCACTGAGCATTAGCAGGAGGTGCTGAGCACCCCAAACTTCCATTCAAAGCAGTAGGGCTGAGGTATGCTTAGCATTTTCCAACACTGAATGCTGAAAGTACAGCCTGTAAACCTCTCCATAGAAGATAAATATTTGTTATTTATTTGACCTTGAAGATGGGACTGGTTTGATAGGGTTAAGGTCAATGAGTATATTATTTTAGACAAGATACAGAGTATTTGGATGGTTCTGCTTTATTTTAGTGTGTTAACATCTGGCAGCATTCTGTGTTCCATATGCTGCTGATTGTCCTGATACATTCATCTTCAGTGATTATCAAAAAGATTTCAGTGCTCTGGAGTTAATCACACATTTGAGAAGACAAATACATGAAGATAAGTAAAAAAGCTGCCCATAGGTTTCTGTGTGGAAGCCCAATGTTTGTGCAATCTTGGCAAGTACACTATTAATTCAGAAATGTTTTTTAAATTGACTTAATTAGCTAGTGTCTGTAAGGGTGAAAAATAGTGTATTAGAATTCAATATTATTGACACAATAGACATAGAGAACACTGCTTCTTGGAATTCTGATTATGTCTTTTTAATTCTATGTGCTGCACAACAGCTAATTTTTCATAATGGTGAATAGTTAGGGGAAATTTAGATTTGCACCCTTTTCTCAAGTATTATTTTATATGCTTGGGTCTGTGAAAGTTTAGCTATGCTTCTGCTGTTTCATTACAATAAGTACACACATAACTATGAACTGACTTTTTAGTTTTTATACTGGTATTTTCAGTTTTCCTAGGTTGATAAAATTTTTGCCAGGGCTATAAATTACTATTTTCATTTTGTGCTGTTTTGGCCTTACATGCTAACAGCTTTAGGGGAGAAAGACTTAAGAGTTTCACATAGAATTTGCCACATCAAAGCAGGTGTTCCCTTTTACAGTACCACCTTCTTTCTGAGAGTGCGGAAACCCTACCACAATCCGAACAAATGGTGAAGCAAAAATCATACTAAGCCAGATGTCTGTCGACCTTGTAAGTCTCTTGTGGCTTTCACCACAGCCCACTTTTACATTAGAGACCAGTCCTCTAGGCTAGCCCACTGCAGGGCTGCCCAAATTCCTGCAAGGAATAGTTCAAGTAAGGAAACACCTGTAGGGCTCAAAGTCTAGAAGGATGAGCCTTTGCTTCCAACACCTCCTGTCAGACAGTTCCTTGCTGCTCCACTCTCTGCTAAGAAGGAGGGGTGCCGTGAAGTCAGCTGTGGCCATGGCTCTTGAGCCAAACCCTGGCACCAGGGTCTGTCAACACAACATGGCATGGGACGTCTGGTCTAAGAAGACATCAGGAAAGCAGCAGGAAGACTAAAGTGGCAGTTTGCCACAAAACAGAAGGTACAGGACAAACTAAGGTAGCAATGTTGTTCCTTAATATTTCTCTCTTAATTCAATATCTATCACTTCAATGAAAAAAAATAAAGGCAGCAAAGTCTCTTGGGGCACATAACATATCCTGACCCACTATTCAGATAAAACTTGTTTTATTTAATCATGCACAAATTTGTTTAGATCTTAACAGTGACCACTCTTCCTGTTGCCAATATCTATTAATGATAATTACTTCAAATACTATACTCACTCAGTGATAGCATCGCATCATGGTGAGAAAGATTGTGATCTTATCTAAACCTATTCTGTTTAACTCTCACACTCCTTCTATTATAGTGGGGCCCCGATAAGATCGTGCCTGTTAGAATCAGACATTAGTTGAAATCAATATTTGAAAATGTGCCTGTTTTTGCTTAATAGCAAAGTTAGTGTGAGGGTCATAGTGAGATCATTTGTTGGATGAGGTAGTACAGCTTCATCTTGTAATGGAAATGTGTTCCTTGTTTCAGCTGCTGGTGAAAAGTAAAAACTAGAGATCTTTGAAAGCTGTACAGCTTTGCTAATAATCACTGTGTGAGGAAGATACAATCATTATTATGATACTTAACATCTGTAGTGCTGCAGCATGTTGAGGTTCGAATCGGGAACTAATGCTCCTTTTTTGCTAGACTCTGGACCTAATATTAAAAAGACAGCTGCTAGCCTCAGCTAGCTTAGGTCCTGGTTTTAGACCAGACATGAATGCAATGGCAACAACTGAGTGTGGAGGCCAAAAGCTAAAATGACAATAATTAAGATTAGTATAGTAACAGTTGTGTCACACTAAAGCAGCGGACGTTAGTTTTTAGAGATATGGAACGAAAAATGCAGTCAGTTTGCAGATAACTTCAGAGAATTCTTCTATATGCATTAATCTAGTGGAAAAAAATACAAATAAATCAGGAGTATTTATTTAGATAGGAATTTTGAAACTTATTTTCTCATAAAGAAGGATGTAATCTAGATCAGTGATCATGATCCTTTTTAAAGCTTGGTGCCAAATTTATTTTAAAAAGCTCAGAAACTCCTGTACTGCCAACATTAATCTCTCTGTAACAAATTTGCCACTAGTGCCAGCTGTTTATGGTTACTGGTGGAGATGAGTAATCAGAAAACACAAAACACTGTAATGCAGTTTTGCTGAAAAACATGGTTACTCTTACTGTAAGACTTTTCAAGATTTATTCAAAGAAACCAAAGCAGAGCCCTGAGGGTATTGCATGGGATATATGAGACCTACAGTGCCCCTTTCTGGCAAACCATTAATTTTTACTCTCCAGTAAATAAAAAAGTACAACAGATTAAAAATGAAAAGTGAATAATGAATGACCTGTTGTTTTGATTGCAGGACTGCAAAATGTGAGTGACACTAGTTCTGTGCCTAAGGTTGGCATCAAAGGGCTTCATGTGTAGCTTCCAGTGCAAGGCACATGCCCTGACCACTAGACTGCTGTAGGGAGAAAGGCTCCAAGTGATACATTAATACATCTGTTAAATCATTCCAGTGTAGAATTAAAAAAAAAAAAAAGATTGGAAATTTCCACATTTTTTCCTGAAATTGAGGTCTGTTTGTATGCCCATCTCTTTATTTAGATAAAATGCTAATACTAGTGATATGTTAAGACTTGGGCAGTGTTGACCAACCATTTCCATTTCAGTACTGCCACTCCTCACTGTCTGTGTCTGATCATAACCTCTAACTTCTTGTGGTTTGACTTGGATTTCCTTTGCAGTTCTCAACTTGATTACAGTTCCTCACATTTGACACACCAGTCACTAAATTTATGATGGTGTTTTCTGAAAGAGAGGAATGTGCACATGACAGGAGTGATAGTTTTCACTAGACAAAGTCAGAAAGTTTTTAATTTGGGATAGAACATATATAGTAACAGGATCTCTGCTAATTATTACATATATGTCATTACCAGTATCACATATGTGCCAACTGATAGTTATGAAGAGGTGTAACTTTAATTTATGTTTGTTTGAACACAAAAGTAAGTGGAATGACAAATAAATAAATCATTGCAGCAGTGTTAACAGTAAAAGCATGACTGAACTCACTATCATCATATTGCCTTTCAATTCAATTAAATGCCACTGTGTACTCTTTTAATATCATATATGAAAGCACTGTAAATTGAAATTAAAAAGTCATCAAGGTGGATTTATATTTCCCCTATGTGTATAAGGATATTTGAGTGGTGTTTTGCCCATAAAAAGTGAGGCATTTCTTGTTTTCATTGAAAAGTGCATATTTTTGGATACAATATGAATAATAAAGGTGTAGATTTCATTTTACATTTAATTTTAGTTGTAACAAGCAGAGGAGCAGCAGAGCCATCTTTCAATCATCCCTGAGAAAAATGGGAAGAATGTGTCTTTGAAAGAAATTTGAAATATGTCAAGGTTTTAGACATCTGTGTCACAGTGCAGGGCAGAATTTTCTTAAGATTTTTTTTCCATTTACCCAACTTTATTTTAATCTGTGCTCATACCAAAAGTCTGATACATCTTTGCAGTATTTGTATACAGAAATGGGTGTTGTTCCACCAGTGCAGTTCCACAATATGGGATTCAATAGACCAGTGACAACAATTTTTCATGAATGTTACTGAAAAACAGTGTACTGGTAGAATTTTGAAGTGTTAATATTTAAACATTGACCTCTTTAAAGTGTTGACTTTTTGAACAATTATCCTCATTATTTATTTCTTTGTTGCTTTAATTCTGAAATATTTTCAAATTCACAGAATAGCAACACTTTTCACTTGCCTGTTTTTATTTCAGAAGTCTTTGTGACATATTTTTGGCCATGGTGTGCTAGGTGTAGAACTCCAAATGTTTCAGTGGGGCAGGAGAGGTGACTTTTTTTTCTTGTTCTGAATCTATGATGAGTTTACTTTTAAACACAATGCAAAGCAGAGCACTGCAGTTTTCTGCCTTACTCCTAGATATGTATAAAATAGGAATATCATTAAGACAATTGGATATATCTGGAGAAGCAAGGTGGATTTTTTCCATCAATATCCCTTCTTTCTTCCTATATAAAGAATGATGAAGAACCATAATTTTACTTTTATAACAGCAAAATTTTTCACTTACTCCATTCCTTAGCTCCCAGCATTGGCCACATGCAGCAAGTGTAAGACCTTCTGTTCAAGTTGTGTGACAGTGTAGTCAGTTTGCATTAAACTTGACTCCAAAACAATTAGATTAAGGAGCAATAAGAGAAAATTAAAATCAATTATATCTGCATAAATAATGGAGAGCAATATTTTGCACTATTTATTTGAATTCTCTTTTTCTAATTGTTATAACTTTATTTTTTTTATTTGCACATTCTGCCCCAAGAAGTTTTTGATATCCAGATTAGCCTATTAAATGTCACAAAACATAATCCTGCTGTTATTACAACACCTGAATCAAGATGGCAAAACAGAGGAGACCTCTTCCTGAAAGAACTTATAGACAAAGAACAGGAAACATTTTCTAATGGAAGATCAAGGCACAAAGAAATTAACAGACCTGCTTGACAGAACACTGGAGGTCTCAGGTTTCCTACAGGTTAGACAAACACGTGTGTTACAGGATTATTCCCCGGAATGATGAGCAGGCATCCAAAGAGTTGTACATTAGTACCCTGAGAACTGACCTAATTTTTATACTTTTTATAAAAAAATTGTTACTAAAAAGTAGACATCTAGGAATCCATCTATTCATAGACAATTCATGATATAAAAGAAGACTAAACTTTTTATGTCTATTACATGCAGATCTTAACTGTAAAGAAAATGCAAATACAAAATAATGCTTCTTTGAATGCATTCTCAAATATACCACCTATGAAAAATAAAAGACAATCAGTAGACTCATACATAAGTCAAGAAACAATTACTCTGCAACAAATTCCCATCATTTCATAACTGATGCGTTAAAATTTGACATGAAGGTATATAAAAAAATCCAGATTTGCGAAGAGTAGGATCCCTTATAATGTAAAGGAATGATTAAACCAATAGATAGTGCACTGGTGTGCATGGTCTGGATTATGTCTTTGAAAAAGAGAAAATGCTTGATGATGGTGTAGCAGCACTATGTTTCCAATAGGCCAGTCAGTCAAATGCAAATAGAGTCTATAATAAAAGAGCTGGTTGGCATAGTAATTGGGAAATGAATGTTATTTGTAGCTCCATATTTCTGTCTTTAGGAGTCTAAGAACTAGGAGGTTGGTATTGATAAGAGGGTTTGTGTATAAATCCTTTGTAATGAGGCTGTGCCTCTTCAGTCATTTGTATTAATTTTAACTTTAGATATGAACATCATTCTCTGAAAGGGGTGACAACTAAAATAACTAATTTCACAAATGTCTAGGGAGAGAAAAAAAATTACTCATTTAAAAAAAAAAATCCCTGCTTCCTTTTTGATTTTTTGGTTGGGTTTGGGCGGCATTGTTCTGTGGCAGGGGGAGTTTGAGAATATGTGCAGGATCACCTTAAAGCTGTGTAAGGCATGCACTATAGATTGTAGCTGCATTTGTGCAGATACTGACAAAGATGAGTTCAGGTTTCTCCTGTTCTGCAGGAGAAATACCAACTATAACATGTATCACAAGAGGTATAAAAGTCCTTGCAGTCTTTAGCTCAGGTCAGAAAGTCTCTAAATGCCTTGTCAGTGTCAGCCATTGATAGTACTTTCATGTTTGTTTTTTTTTTTTTCTTATTGGCCTATTTGGGTGATTATTTAGCAATATATTTGACAGTTTTTGCTGTTTCATGTCTTCATGCATACAGCTCTATTTGATATTTTGTTCATATTCTGAACTTCTGAATATTTCTGTAAGACCACCTGGAATGCAGAACTTGAGGGTCTTAAAGAGGAGAGAGTCTGGAGCATTGTGGAAAGGTGAAGTCTGTCAGTGGCTTTGATTGCCTTTGTCTTGTTACTCTGTCCACACCCCACCATGTCGCTCCCTTCAGCATCATTTGCAGCTACATGGATTCCCTTAGCTCTTCACTTTCCTGTCCCCCATCTCCTGATATTTATCTCTTATTTATGTTTCTGGTACTTGCCCCTTCGCCGTTCTCCTCACTTTCCAATCTGTCCTTGTTCACTCTTTCAGCTGTGTTTCCTTCTCCTTTCTCTAATTTCTCTGTCTTTTTCTAACTGATCTTAAAGGGGTTTTTTTAATGTTCAAGGACTTGCCCTTCCTTAATTTCAAGCTCCACCCCAAACAGGTAATTTAGAGTTAATTACTTGGAAGTCACATTTAGAACTGATTTTAAGGAAATTAACAAAAAAAAAAGACTGAATGGTAATTTTGTGTAAAATAGAAATGTGTGATGAGTTTTCCTGTTCAGGATAGCACACCCATTCCTAAGGGTAGTTGTAGGACTGACTTGAAAAGGATCCACATACTTTTCCCATATTTCACTGTCTGTGACTTTGCTGGTTACAGGGACATAATCGGTTTCTGTCTTTGGCCATTAAGTGAGCACAGCAGAGAGTAAGAAGGAATCTCTTGCTTCTGTCCCTGCCCAAGTTTAACATTACACACAATTAGTCAGGTGTATTAAGGGCTTACTGTGCCATCTTCTGCTTAAGCATCAGATTGGGTACTACCAGAGGCATGCTAGCAGGCTCAATGGACCAGTGGACTGATCTTACACAGTAAATCCCATGCTTTTGTGATATGTTGACAGACCCTTACCTCAAACAGTGCTAGCAGGCACTGCTGTAATAAAACCAGTCTGGCTCATTATTTACTTGTGAGATTTTCCATAAAAACAGCATAAATGTTAATGAATAAATAATCTTCTCCCAAATTTCTTAAAGTAACTGAGCTTACCCCAGGCAGGTTGTGCTGCTGTAGATCAGGGTTTGAAAAATGTGAGAATTCCTTATTCCCAGTAGTGCAGAGGGAGGAAAACTTTGTCACTCCCATGTCATTTATTTCTCTGTGAGGTGTTGAGGGCTACAGTCTCTTGTCTTTACACATCCTTGCTCATACTAAAGCACTCTCTAAGAGCTAACAAAAAATTTTAGAGGAAAGAAAGATAACAGAGAAAAACATGCAAAATATTAGTTAAATTAATAAAATAATCCCACTTCCCTGATCTTGTGTGCAGAAAGAAAAGAAGAAATTGAATTGAAAATGCATTAGGTAATGCCTGATCTAGGAATTAATCTGCTTACTTACACACAGCAGAGATACAAATTCTCTTGAGATAGCTAACTTGGTTTCTGATGTGGTATAATCCATGTTTACACATGTTGCACTGAATTGTAAAGAGAAAAGATTCCTGTGTAAAATGAAGCAGAGATGGAAAGCAGAATGGGAAAAACTTGGTTTTTAACATAAAGTAGTATTCTCTTTCTCACCATTCAGAAGAGCACATTAAAAGAAATATGTCACCTTTGAGCTGAACTGGAAAAAAGCTGCTTGTTTTAATTGAATCTCCTTACTTCAGAAGCTTTTAGCTACGTTTTTGGCTGACTGAATAAGGCTGCAGGAAAATGTAAAGTTATTGTTGTTCAGCCTCAATTGAAATTAAGAGGCTGGAATCATTCTTTCAACCTTTCATATACTTTATTTTTAATACATTTACTTTGAGTAGTGCACTTTATTCCTTTGCATTTGGATCACTCCTTAGGCATTTGTCATTATTGAAAAGTAAATGTCCTGTTGCCACAGTTTAACCGACCTGTGGGCTGGGAAACAATGTTGTTTAAGATAAGTTTTTGGGAAACACCTCCAGTAGAGATGGCCATCTCATTATCCATGCCTATCTAGGAATTTGTAGACAGTGCTGGGATGACTCTGGTTTCCTTGAGACTATGATACACCTTCTTGCCTTCACTTTATACTCATTTTAGTAATGAACTGGAGAAGTGAGAAGGTTTGAGAAGGTTTAGAATTTCAGACACATCTTGTTGTGAAAGGGGAGGTTCGTCTTAAAGGAGTTTTGTGGCTTTTCAGGTTAAAAAATCCCAAACAAACAACAAAAAACAAACACAAAAATCCCCAAACCCTCAAAAGAGAAGATGAAGATCATCTAAGAACAATTTTTCAACAAGTTCTCTGAAGTACAAAGTGAGATCATGGCTATCCTGTCTGTGATGAGCAGAGGAACTGCTGATCTGTCTAGCTGTACCTGCAATAGTGAGTGTAAAGAGATGGAAATAGTGCCTGAAGCCCTGAAAGGTGGAGCATAGAGAAATAAGTGGGACGCTTGCAACCCTCATAAAGGTGTCAATGATGAAATACAGCTCTATTTTATGTTAATTGTATGTAATTAAAGTTTAAAACATTCAGGACTTGTGAAAGTTGAAACTCAATGCAGCAATTAGTAAAACATGCTATCATATTTGGGGATCTAAATAGTGACATAGTAAAGTACGTACTCTGAAGATGAAAAACATTGTGTAAAGTGAAACAGTACTGACATAACATTGCTATGAAATCCTTACATTCTTTAGATACTGACTTTTAAATAATTTTTTGTGTTTTTGTTTTTTTTTTTTAATTTGTCCATATTTTATTTAGTTCTCCATACAGCTCCTCTATATTCAATATCTCAGCAGCAAAAGACACATGGAATTTTCTGGAATCCCACTGGTTTTCATGCGAAGTTATGAATGCACTGAATACCATCAGTGTATTGAATACAATCAGAAGACTTATCACCAAAATATGTGGCTATTATTTTTTCATATCCTGTCTTTGTATCTTTTGTAACTTTTTTCTCTATTCTGAATATGTAAATTAGAAAGGTGAAGAGAGGGAGGAGAAAAGAAGGGAGATATAAAAAGCCTGAATTTTCCACCAAGTAAGAAATTTCCTTCAAAGTGCTTTGGGGTCCCATGCCTGAAGAAAACTCAAAAGGGCTGTGTGTACACGAGGTCATTTCTGTGACATACAATGAAGATCTGTTTTTCAGTTGAACTCCTGTGCTGTCATGTTACTGGATTAATACCTTTTAGGATTGTAGAGCTTGAAGTGCTTCATTATATTAAAACTATTAGGATTTTAGTAACATTGCACTGAATTTTAATAATTGAGAAGATGCTATGCACCTTGGCTCAAAGAAGCTATTTCACTCTGCTGTGCTGACAAGGAAAATAACAACAACAGCAGTGAGATAACCAGTAAAAAATACTGTTTATCCCTTGAGAAAAAAACGTGTAACTTGGTGGCATACTGCGGATCTGTGCACCTGTCTACAGCCATGCCACAGCCAGTCATTATGAGAAACATCTGTATGAAAACAGATGTTTTTTAAAAATTGTTACAATTTACCTTCATTTAGTGTTTTCTAGAAGCAGCCTGAGGTCACATTTAAACATTTCAATATGGTCTAGATTGAATTTTTTCTTTTTTTCCCAGTGGACACTGATTTTAAATGTAAGCAAAGAGATACTATCAGAAAATTAACCTAAAATCAAAACTTTATGGTGAACTGTTTGTTTGCACATTTTTAGAAGAAAGGTGACATTAATCATGAGGCCTTTTTAAACCAAGGCAGAGAGAGGGGAAAGTATGATAATATACATTAGAAGACTAATGATTGCTCAATCGAACTTTGCTGGCACCTCCTTAATCACTTAAATCATGATGCATGTTGTACTTTGGAGAGTAATTTGAGACCTGATATAGGGCTGCTTTCCTATAATGTGGGCTGCTATGAAGTTTGCACCCTTTTCAAGCAGAAAAATATCAATGGAATGGGAGGAATGAGGTAGGTCATTACAAGTTCTTATTGGTGATTGTTAGATGAGTCAGAGAAGTAACACCAACCACTCTGCTCCTGAAACAGCATCAGTATATGGCTTGTAACTCCCCACTGAACCACAAGGATTTGGGATTGCACGCCCTGAGACACAGAAGAAACAGAGGTGAGCTCAAAATGAGTTTGACAATTCTGTTACACTTGTAAGCTGTTGAAGCAACCCGCATGTTCCTACATGCACAGCAAAGTGACCTCTGCTGAGAACAATGCAGATTCCACATTCATGAGATTCAAATCCTCAAATTTAACGGGCCAGACCCCATGAGGCTTGATGTATTAACATTGAATGTATTGTTTTGAATAGAAGAGTAAAATCCTACCGTCAGTCTGGTTGTTGGTGTTACTGGGCTTTGGTTTTCAGTGTGCTACTTCGTTGCCTGATTTTGCAGGTCCTGCAGGCTGTGCACAGCTGCTGAGCGCTGATGATGGATAGGTCCCAGCCAATGCCACTGTGCTTAAAGGCTTGGGTTTCTGGAGATCTCAGATCCCTTTTGGGTTTATCCTTCTTCCAAACATTCAGGCGAAGGGGAAATGAATTCTGAGGCTTACTCATGTAAGCCAAATTTGTCATCAAGAAGAGTGAACTGTGGTAGATTCTGAAGCATCATTTGAACTCCATGGATGTGCTAGCTTCAGATTTCAGTATTATGTGTCACTAGATGCAAGGACGTGTCTGTTGGTGAGCTGGGCTCCTCAGCATATTCTCATACAGTCATGACAGGAGATCTTTAGATTTCCTTTTTATGTGTGCATGGCAGAAGAATAGGAGAACACCGGTAATACAGCCCTTGCAGCTGTCAAGGTATCTGAAAAAAGTAAAAAAGTACATATATATATATATATACACATATATATGCATATATATATAAACATATGCATATTTTTAAACCTTGACAGAATCAAGCATGGGTGGCAGTGTAGAGTTTGGGGATGTTTTACCTACCAGAATATTTTCATACTTAGATTAGATAATTCAAACCAGTGTTACTTGTTTTATGACTGTGCCACTAGCACTGTGCAGTGATACTACAATCATCAAAAAGCTGGATCAGTGTTGAATGAAGCAGTTTACTAAATTTTATTAACAGAAAATTAAGTATCAAAAATTATGTATCCAGTTTCCAGAAAGAAAATAGAGTATGAGGTGCTAGAAAGTGAAAATAGAAGACAATGAAACCTGGTTAGGTGATTTTTTTAACTGTCTAAAACTAAAAAGAAAAATATAAATATTTTAAATTAGTCCTCAAAATGCAGGGAGCTTAGCTGTAAAATTCCATCTGATCACTATTAGGCTTACATGAGATTACAAAAGCCTGCTGATAATAGAGTTAAATTCAATTTCAAAGCACTGCAGTGAGGGCACTGAAACTGTAACAAGCCAGTAGTACTGTTTGGGTGAAAAAGAATGGATACTCTGGGCATAAAAACAGTGAGTCAAGAGGATGCTGCTTGCGCAGTAATTGACTGTAAGGGTAATTTTTGTGATATATTGTTTTCAGGGTTTAGATAAGGCATGAAAATAGAAAATCAATAGTGTAATAAAGGAGAATTTCAGGACTTTGATGGGTAAGGAGGAGGCCTTTGGAGGTCATACACAGTTATCAAAGATCTCTGTTTACCTTGATTTTATATTTTGATTTATTTCTGAGCAAAAACCTGGGCAGGTGAGGGTTACTTTTCAGTTTTGCTTTCATCGTTAAATAAATTTCCAAAGTGCCTGGGTATACGTGTACAAAGTTAACTATGCAGTCATTGCAGCAATTCAAACCCACACCGAGTAAGTCAGAAGAGAAAATTCTAAAGGGAAATATACTGAGGCTACATGTCAGATGTTTCTCTCTTCTTTTCTCTCCCTCTCTTTTTATGCACACAACACCCATATGCACATGCACATATATTAATATATATAATATATGCAGATATTGATGGAATTCTATGAGTTGAAAGAGAGGGAAGATGTCTTTAAGGATCCATATCTCTCGCAGCAGATATATGTTATTATCACTGAAATGTGGCCTTCAGTCTTGAAACAGTTAAAAGAGTTCTACGGCCACAAAAGAAGAGATTTCTTCAGAATTATCTCCCGCCTCACATTTGCTCTTAGGCAAGCAGTTTAAAAAAGCCCAGTGATTGAGCCAGTGATCCAATTTGAAATGCAGAAATGATTAGAGCTGCTTGCCTCATTTCATATCGAAATTCTCTGATTTATGACAGGGCTGCAGCCAAGATCTATCTCCAAAGGGAATTAGTGTGCAAGTTTGCATATTTTTGTTATTTAGGTTTCTGATAGCAGCTGCTAGCTAGAAATACTGAACTGGTGGTGGTGCAGGGTTTTTCAGCCATTGGAGCAAAGAAAGATAAGAGCCTTATGTTTAGGACATTTAGACCCCTTGACCATCTCACCATACAGTAATTTTTAAACTTGGATTGCAGTAATACAGGAATCCAGCGGAATGGTTAATTGTAGTTGTGGAGAAAGGAATTACCAAAATTCTGTCTCCATGTTTTAACTAGGGGAATTTTAATGAGGCATAAAACTTCAATCATGCGACTGACCTGTGGGGCAGAGTGTAGAACATATAATGAAACAGAAATAGAATTCTGAAAAAAAATTATTACCTTATCTGGAATTTACATGAAGTGTTAACAGGAAATTATGCAGCGGTTATAAATGAAAAATATGGGATTTAATGTACTTATTAATAAAGATTTGTTACATACATGATACCAGTGTCCCAAATCTGCTGTCCGCAGCTGTCCCCAATTTCTTATTTCTGTGTCCTCAAATGCATTTAGTGTCTTATTACTCCAGAAGCTAAGGCCAATATCCATTTAACACCAGTGTCTAAGACAAACGGAAACAGCTTTGTGTAGGGGTCAAGGACTGAGGAATTTCCCTTTTCTACGGCATTCAGACAGTCATAGAATTCTGGTTTTTTTAATTGGGAATTCAGTTAATGTTTTCTTTGGATATGTAAACCTTCTGTGATGAGGAGGAAAGAATGAGCACATGTGGCTCTTAAATAAAGGGGAAAAAAAAGCCCCCTCCATTGAATGAAAGATGAGTAACTGCTGAATTATGTGAGTATTGCACTGAGCAAAGAAATCGCACTGTGAAAGTTTATTACCTTAGCTACTGTCTGGCTCCATATGGAGTCATTATGGCCTAGAGTCTCAATAGTGCTCCTAAATTGACCTCACTATAATGCAACTGTGCTTCCAGGTATTAAAACCTCTCTCATATTTCACTGAATATTCCCTGGGAGATCCAAGGTTATTGTAGTAAAAACTTTAAAATTTCATTTCTTTGTTCTTTGACAAAGAATCTTGAAAGAAGATCCTACAGCATGCAGATGAAAATGTGTGAGTTATTTCTTTTAAATCTATTCTTCTTGCATGCTTTTATTTTTGCATTCCTACCCTTGTTATTCAGTGGTAATTCTGCCAAGGGAGCTGGTCATGTTTAGGTGCATTATGCAGTTACCTAAGTAACTCACTTTCTTTGTAAAGTCTCTCTGAGCATAGTGCTGACCTTAAAATACCACCGTGATTCTGCACTTAAAACAGCACCAACACTGGGGATGAACTTCCCGTCCCTCTCTGCAGATGCCAGTGATTTGGAATTTACATTAGCACATTTGATACCATAATTTAAAACATTTAAAGTCACGCACCCAGTGAGTGAAGAGTTATCAAAACAAGGACAGAATGGAAATGGAGGAAATGGGAATAAGTTGGTTTTCCTTGTGACTAATTCATCCACTTGCTTGGGACCATTATTCAGACAAAAGAGACAATGCAGTCAAGTGAAATTGTTACCTGAAGAGAAGGACTATTTTTATATACTTGAATATACATTAAGTCAATCTATGTGTCTTTTAATTTTTTCAGGTTCCATAATAAGAGGCATGGCATATATTGAAGATTATTTAAAATATAAAGATGGTGGGGTTTTGTTGTTTGTTTGTTTGTTTGGTTTGTACTAGTAGCAGAAAAGTAAAATAAAAAGCAGAAATATAAAATAATCAATCTTTGGACAAAGTCCACCTTCTCTCTTCCCAGTAAAATTGAACAAGCTCTCTGTCCTACTGCCTTCTTTAGTGGTTTGATTGCAATGGATTCTGTGCCTGCTGTACTATGAGTTTTATGATTCTGTGAGAAAAGATGAATATAGCACTATAAATGTCCCCTCTGAATGCTATTTTAGCTTCTCTAAAGATACTGTAATCTAGTCTATCCGTGGTATTTGTAGAAAAGCAGGAGATAGAGTTTTTGTTAGCTAGTGAGTGAAGTTTGCAGAGCGTGGACCCAATCTGTGGGCCTGGAGCATCATAAGAGCAATCAATGACGAATGTGTGCATTTTCCCATTTTCACTTGTGCAGGCAGAAATTGAGATCTTTATGTGAAAACGGGGTGCAACTTTGCTTAACTAAAAGGTTATGTTCAGAGTTGTTTTGTGAAGTCTGGTGGTGTGGAGAGAATGAGGATCAAATATGTCCAAGGCCATTGCTTTAGTTGTCAGAGGGTACATTTGTCCGTAGAGAAGTCCCTCACTTAGCAATGATGGAATGGGTTTTTTCTTAGTGTAATGCTATTATAGAAATATAAAACATTTACATTATGAAGGAAGGGATTTAAAATGAAAGCATGCATAGGTCTTTCTGAAGATGACTTCCATAAAGTATAAATGCTCATAAATAACTAGTCTTGCTTTTGTCTTCATTAAATTATTTTACTTTAAATTTTACCATGGGCTATCAAGCCCGAGAATTTCTGCATATATTAAAACCAATTCCACTAGGTATTATTTTTTTAGCATATTATTTTAATGATTTATTATAAAGTATGATCTTTTGTATTGCTCTGATAGCCAGTAAAAGTTAAAATATTAACTGCGCAGTATAGTTAACTTGGATAAGTGCAGCATTAAAGTAGATACACATTAGCCAATATGAAGCATCAGAGGTAAAATCAAAGGGATTAAATTTGACAGAAGAGCCCCATTTAATTTCTTCCAACCCCTGTGGTTCTATTGAATAAAATGTACTTTAAGTACCTTTCTGGACTGCACTAACATCTGCTGTTCTTGGAAAACAGTTTTTGCCAGAGATAGCTATGTTACTGGGAAATGCTGGCCCACAATGGCTTGCAGAGAGTGCTGTCTTGTCTTATTCTTACTAATTAATTCCCGTGAGGCTTGCTCCAGGAATAACTATTGTGAGCCCAGCAATGTGAAGAGGTTAGCTGGGAAAGTCACGGGGAGGGTTGTGGTAGCAGCAGCAGAGCCCAAATGTGCGTGCACATGTATAACCCCAAGAGATGTATACATACAAAAAGATGTATGAAACAGGCAAAGACAGGCAATAAAGTATAGTGACTTAGTTAGCTATGGCCCTTCCAAATATTCTATAAACTGTATTCCATATTCTATAAACTGTATCTAGTCTGACCAGTTGGACACCATCCCAAAACTTATGAACTTAGCAAATCCCTCGAGTATGATTGATTTTCATTGTGTAAGTTTGGAAAAATAAATCACTGTTGAAGAAGATAGGAAACCCACTTATATCTGGAGACCTATCATGCCTTAATAAATAGTAGTGGTCAAATCCTGTGTGCTTCATGTTTGTGTTGACTTCAGCGATGGCAGTCTCTAACACAAGCCAGGGTTGTGTGATTTTCCATGTATGTGTGGATGTTTGCATGAGCACAGACACACATGCCCATACACACACTGCACATATGCGCAGACATTTTCTAGGAACCCTGCTTTCAAACCACTTCCTCAAAGAAGAAGGGAAAAACAGTTTTAATTTCACAGAACTGACCAGGAGAGATAATGAAGTACTTTCAAAACTCTTTATGTGTGGAAGCCCTAGAGGCAAACCCCAGAGCTTTCTTACTTTTAGCAACCAATTACCACAAAAAAAGAGTTTCCCCAATTATGAAGTACACTAACACAGGCTGCACAGACTCAATTTCACAAAGTGTATTGGAAAGACAGCATTCACATAATTAATGAGAAAATGCTGCATGTGTTCAGGCCTTCTGTTAATTGATTAAATGAGTCTATGTCTAAATCTGATTATAATAATGCTGTACAATTGAGAGTAAGAGGTAAAGGGACTCTCTCTTCCTCTCTTGTACACTCTCGGATATGTGGACACACATCCTCCTTCTTACTCCCCCTCCCCAAATTGTAAGAACAGGATAAAAACTGGGCTAATAGGAAAGGTAGCAGACTTCTCTATTGAAAGGGGGATAGCTTAATCACAATTACTTGAACAGTTATTCTTGGTTTAGTGTCTTGGTTTCCGTTTAATCCATCACTGGCTCTTGTAAAGTACAGTGGGCTTTATAGCAGACGTCAGTTTGATGCTTATTGTGGTTAACAGTTAACAAGTGCTGGTTAGTTTTCCCGCGGTGTCGCAATAAAACACAAAACCTGCCATGTGCTTGTCATTTTTTTAAAAGAAGGCCACAGTGTTCCCTAAGGGTTGTAAGAGAAGTTCATCCCATTGAACTGGTCAGCAAGATATCATTAGCTCGTTGTGTACATGAAATCCAGGGGTTAGAGCACCAAGCGTCACAAGCCAGTTTCTTTACCTCCTTGAGCTGATCAGAGGATCAGAGTATCAAGGAAGGATTAGCACTGACTTGGGATTTGTGTGATTGGTTAATTTATTGCGGCGATGGCAGGCCTTTCATCTATGGCAACATTTAATCAGCACGGCCATGGAGGCTATTACGGGTTAGCTCTTTTCTCAAGTCAGCCAGGGCTGCACCATCAGCCCTATCACAATTCCCCTGAAATTTCCAAATTATCTGGAACAGGCTTTAGCCTCACAGTAATAAAAATTAGAAGAGATCCCTGATAGTGCTGGTGGAAAAGGCTTTCACTTGCACAGGGCAAATTATAAATAGTATGAACGTGCACTTTAAAAAAAAAAATTCTCCACCTCTTAAGAGATGTGCAGGACTTATCACCCCTGCTCTGATCCAAATCCTCGTGGTTGAAAATTTATATTAGATTTTATCAGTGAGGCCTAAGTCTAGAAAAATCAATGAAGGTTATCTTTTATGTTGCAGGAACTTGTGGAAATATTGATTTTCATTTTATAGTGAATTTGGAGCATGAGTTGGTAATCACTGCTGAGCTGACTACAATGTTTGCCTACTGTATCTTATACTGAGTTTTGCTCAAGTATTTAAGATAGTATATTCCTGTTGATTTTAGCATGTAGTTTGAAGTCAAATGTTTCTTGATACAAGTTGGTGCATCTCTTGTCACGTAATTTAATACTTCAGAGTAATGGTGATTAGCTAATGTCTGTTGAATGATTTCTGAATTTAATAGCGATGTTCAGAATGAGAAAGAGGGAGATTTCAGGACTCCACTCATATATCTTCCTTCTCCGTTTTCCTTACCAGTCACTAAACCACTAAGTAAAGTACAAAGTGTAAGAGAATATAATGGAAAGTAAGATGAAGGATGCTAAAAGGTAAAATACTCATGTATGAAAAGACTTAGGAACCCGAATATCTGCTAGTGTAAATTATCGTTATTCAAGCTATTAAGTATTAAATCTTTCAGAACTAATGAAAAACTAGAAAAACTACTGATAAAAGACACCATGGCCACAGTTTATTAAGTGAATCTAGATCCTTCATCTTGGCTCTTAAAATGCTTTAGCTAAGTAGAACAGTGATTCAGAGAGTGATGTTAGAGTTTTTCTCATGTAATGCCCTTATTCACTCTCTGTAGTTTTTATTTCCATAGAGTATGTTTGCTTTCGATGTCATTTCTATTGGTGGTGTATCTGTGCAACTAATTTTAAAATGGATGAATTCTTCAAAAATTCATTTGAATATTCAAATAAATCTGTTCCTGCCAAATTTATGTCATTTTTGGTTTGATTTTAGGTAATGTGAGTTTTCTTTCAGACCTGATACTGAAAAAGGAATTTTTAATGCCTTCTTTACACAGTCTAACTCTAGGGCAAGTAAAATAAAACCCCACGAATTTCTGAAGATAAAGCTGACCACAAGTACTTAAAACAGGGGTCCCCTTAGATAAGCGTAGGCAAAAAAAATAATAGTTAGCTTTAAATAGCTTTTTGGAGTATGTGCTCTGCTTGTTCCCTCCTTTGCAATTCCTTCGGGCAGGACCTGTTGTTCCCTGAGTATAGAAAGCACAATGGTAACACATACCTTGCCTGAGCAACTTTTTTAGCTTCTTGAGTAAGGATTTAAAACTGTAACTCTATAGGGATGTTGAAATACATACGTTCTTTAGACATTGGTGCAGGAAATGGGACAGAAGTAGTGAAGCTTTTTGCAAAGTACACGTCCTCAAGAAAAATACGAAGCTGCAGGTACTCATGAGCACAATCTCTAAATACATCATCATTCTTACCTGCAGAAAACTGACAGGAAAAAAGCGTATGAACGTAGATACCTGAATCTCCTGCTTGGAGCACTTGCAGCTCGATGCTGGAGAACATAAAAGGATTCATTTAGTGGGATACACAGATTTATACGATTCTAGTTCCTATAATGAACTGCATATCATTGCATTCATTTACATTGTATTGGCATCCTTCTCCAAGTTAATTATGCCCTATTATGCTTCTAATGCTGTCATTATTTTGGTGTCCTAACTTTTAGTCTTCTTCTTGAGTATTTAGTTGGTACATTTTTGGTTCTATCCATTTTCCTCCAATCACAGTCTTTTCATATATTACACAAGACGTGTTATGGATTTGTAGATATGAGTAATGATATGTCACTGAGATCAGGGAGAGCAGTATTATGCCCATTTTGTGGTTTTTGATGCTCTGATTAAGCTGATTGTTATTCCTTTAAATTGAAATCATTTTCAGGGAAAAGAAAAAAAAAGAAATGGAATGAATTCCTTACTGGAATTATGAATTCCTTACTAGTCCTGGAGTTAGTGTGAATTATGAATACTGGTATATGTAAAGGAAATTAAGGTAGGTTTTACCTGTAATAATGTTAACTTTTTATAAAGTACACTGGAATAGAAAAGGATATTTTTTTCTTCCTATAGATAAATGCTTATGATACCCAAAACCTGTAATCTTTGAAGGTTGTCCCACAGCAACTCCTACTGATTTCTCTGGTATTTTGAGCTGAAGTAATGCAGAAACAAATATTCAAGGATCAGGATTGATAATGTTTGGGGACGGGGTGTGTGGGGTGGGGTAGGGGTACATAAGTGTAGCAACATTTTTTCCCTTTAAATTCGAAGTGAAGTTATTAACATCATAAAATCTCTGTCAGCCAAGAAACCCGAAAGAAAAGATGATCTGCAAAGATTGGCTTAAATTCTGTTATCTGAATCACAGGTGCAATTCCTTTTGACATCAATGGGAATATTGTCTTTGTTACTGAAAGTAAAATATGACCTGTTGCCTATTTGCTTGCCTATTATGGAACTACAGATGAGGCTGCATAACCAAACAGATATGCCTGGACAGATTTGATTGCCTTTGTGAACCGTTACTCTTGAACCTGGAATTTGCATGAAACTACACTGAGTATTTTATTTTGCACACTTTAAGCCAGTGCTAAGTTTAAAGAAAACACTTAAAGGGCTCATAATACAATTATTCAGGATTTGGAACATTTTGTGTATTCTCTATTTTATTATCATTATTTGTTTTGGGTCTTTTGCCCCAAATCAACCCATCATACGTACTTAAAAATTTACCACAATTGCAAAGACAATTTTTTCATTACTGAATAATATATTTCCATGAAATTTTCTTTGAACCATCTATAAATTCCAGCAGTAAACCTTTTTTAATGAGTCTTCTCTGCTGCCATTAGTTATACACCAATGAGAAACTACCAAGTGATTACATATGACAATCATCTGAAGCATTGCTTCTGTTAGAAATATACCTTGCTTAGCTGATTTTTTCACAGTGGTAATTTGGCCCTTAGTTATAGTTTTATCAAAAGTTTTTGCTTGTTAGGCTTTAGGAAATATTTAAGATTAAGTTTGAAGAAATGGAGATATGTGGTCAGATGATGAGATTGTTGTGTGCTGGATTACTGAGGTTTGCTGAGCAATTTCTAGTAACAGAACAGAATCTCCCACCTCACCATTACTCTGTGCAGGGCATGATGCTCTCTTTCTTTTGAACTTTTTTAGAAAGCCCATTACCTGCTGTAAGCTCCATGACTCTTTTTGTGCCTGATCAAGAAGAGCAAATACCCACAAGAAGGGAGGACTTCTCTGGGGAATATGTGGTGAAGTTCCCCCAGGTCTTTAAAGATTCTTCAGGCAAGAAAACATTTGACCCTAGTTTGTCCCAAAGAAGACAAGTGCTTGTAACTGACCTGGACAAATAAATTACATACAAATAATCTTTCCCTTTCAAAATAATTATATTCAACTATAGCAAAGCCAAAGGAGTTGGGATCCATACCTACCTTGTAAGAGATACAGAGAACTCAAGTCTGTTGGTTAAAAGACCAATTTGGCAAACACAGCAATTTAAAGGTAATATGGAAACAAGGTGGAGTTGGGGGAATAAAAATAAAACAAACAAATAAATAAATAAATGGTGATGTTCCTTTTTTAAAGAAAAAAATCTTACTTGAAATAAACCAGTGGAAAACTAGGATTGTTATACGTTCCGAGAATTATGTGTAGTGTGTTGACTAGCCAGTACACTTCTAGATTATTTTGGTCGTATTCCAGGGAAATAAGCAAATACTGATAGCTAGACATGATGTTTGAAAAGCCTTTAGGATGAATCTAATGATTATAGTCTCGTAAATATGGAAGTTAATGCTAGAAAGTGTAGTCTATTTGAATTCATGAAAAAGACAGATGTTGAAAAAAATGTAAAAGGTAAGTTGCTTTGAATGCTATATATCAGATTAATTACAAAAGAAAGGGAAATGTTTCAGAAGTTGAAAAATAAATTTGGAACACATCCTTAGTCAGAGAAACTAATTCAAGTCATTCTCCTGGTAAATATTTTCTTAGCTTCCTATATTCCAGCACTATCTTTACATGTGTTATGCACCTCACTCATTCTTACCCAAAATCTTAAATTTTCAACACTAAACAAGTAAAACTGTTCGGATCAGACAAGAAGTGTGGTTTTTTTCCAGTGCCATCAATCTGTTCTTCAGTTTATTTTTAGTGCAGGTGAGGTCTGTGATGTTTTTTGACACACAGGTGTTTGTTAAGAAGAAAGAAGTAAAGGTAGCTTGTCCACTTTAATGAATTCAATTTTCTGTAAATAACAAGAGCACATATTAAGGTTTCTATCCTCATTCTCTGACATACACATCTATTATACAGAATCCAGTTTCTTTTTAAACCAATTATTTTCTCAAACTTTAAAACAATTCTAGGTAAACTTAAAAATCTTAGTCAGTGTTTCTTTTTAATAAAACTGAGTATTGTAGTACTAGTATTTAACTAATACTTTATTGTAAATGGCATTTTTATTTTAGTGTATTGAAAGTTGGATAACCTTCAATTTAATGTGCACACCATTCAAGATCTTCAGATAATTTACACATAACTTGAGTCACTTCAAGTTATATGGACTCATTTATGTGTAAATTTTTCTTTTATAAATGAAAGTATGTTGTTTATTAATATATATGTGTTGTTCAGTTCTGCAAAAATATCCAGGTAATGATCTTTTAACCTTATCTATGTTGAAGTGAATGAAGCAATTCTGTAAGATATCAATCAAGCATTTCACTCTCAGTAACAACAAAGTGGGAATTCCATAAAGAGTATTTCTGCCCAGTACTAAAGGGTGTCTATTGATTACATGGCAGGCACAAGGTAAAGGAATCAATGGAATTGATGTCTATGGACCACGTCCTGCTTCTTTTACTTTGAATATGGAAAAATTTCCATGGCTTCCATTGTTTTCAGTGGTGAATTGTAGAAGACATAAGAACTGCAGAGAGTTTCACTTTGTCATAATGCTGCCAAATAGATATTATAATGAAACTGTCTTGAGTATTGAGGTACATACAAGTATTAATGTGACTGTAATATCATCTGCATCTTGTGAAAATTAGAAAGTCAGTTTTATTTTGTCTAAATTTTCTTGCATTTAAGGAATTTTTCAAGTCAAATACCTGTCCAATAATTTTCTTTGCACTGTGGTTAACATATTATTGTGTTAAAATCACTGGCAGTCTTCTGTGGAGTACTTAAGAAATAGAAGCTTTAAAAAAATGTTTGAAAAGTAGCCTGCTTATAATCCACTATAGAGAAAAAATTCCTCCAAAAAATATGCTATTTACAGTCAAATAATTTCATAACTAATAGAAAAAAGGCAGGAGTGTGGTTTGTTAGAAAACATCCCATTCCAGTTGTCAAGGTTTTAATAAAAATCCCAGGCTTCGTGGAGCAATCTAAAGATTTTCTCTTCTGTTTTCTTAGTTGTTTTTTGAACTATAATCCTGGTAATGAGCAAGTAACAAAACTCAGCTGTACCTGTGAAACTACCACCTATCACAGTTCTTTCAGTCTCAAACAGGATAACCAGAGCATAACTACTGTGAAGCAATACAATTATGAATTTCTTGAGGGGGAAAAAGGAGAGATAAGTGCACAGAAGTCAGCTAACACTGATGCATGGGTGGCTACAGCATGCAAAGGGTTAACAAGATTTTCATTTTAGATAGTTGCCGTAGTAACAATCAGAGAGCTCAGGCTGTATCTTTTCTATTTGTGGGGAATGTTTAGATTTACAGAGTAGCTCAGCTTATTATATATCTGCCTTGATTGCTGGATAAGGTTCGTTGATTAAAAACAGAATAAGATGCATTTTTATAATACTAAGGGAACCCACTGCCCCCTGCCTCTGCCTCCCATCACTCTTTGTCCAGACCTCTCTCAGCTCTCCCAGCACTTGCCCGCAGCCCAAGGTGTGGCTGTAAATCAAGTTTCACTTGAACTTTCAAGGAGCAGGGGCTGGATCTGCCTGAGCTGTGTGGAGCAGGAGTGCTTGGTCCTGAGCATCCCTTTCTCCTTCCGGTGGCTGATGTGAACCTAAAGCCGTGGCTCCACTGGCCCTGAGTTTGAGTGCTGCTTCTTTGTTTGATGTTGTAGCTTGTATTCATTTGTTCATCATCCACAGCTTCGTAAAAGAAAGTTTGATCAAAGGTCACCTCTGAAGTGGAGGAGTGAAGAGGCAGAGTTCCATCATCCAGCTGTCCTCCTTAGAATTAGCAGGAGCTATCAGAGGGTCTGCAGATGTGACCACTTCCCTTCAATGTGCAAATGGGATCTGGACTTGTGAGAATCAGGCAATTATTCATTTCGTTCCCTGAAAAAACTGAGAAGGCTTGTGGTGACAACAGCAGCACCTGTGCAGAGGTTGTAGTAACCCGGAAGCCTGGAGGCTGCCACATGAGACAAATGCCCCATGCTGATGGCAGCTTCACACCTCACCTGAAGGCTCATATCTCTTGGGAGCAGGGAAAAACCGCTGCTCAGCTGGAACGCCAGGTTCAAGTCTGCCTTGAACAGCTGCTGCCATTTAGTGCCAAGTGATACGAGGTAGTTGTTTGAAACGGATATGGTGGCTGCAGTAGTGTGGCATTTTCATGCCTAATTCTGTGATAAGAAGAGAAATTCTGATATAAAGTTGTACTAACTTGTGGGGTTTGATAGCCTGGTCTGCTCTGATTCTGCCAATTTCTAAAGCTTTTGCTTCTTGTGAGCTTGATTTACCTCTGGTGCTTTGTGGCATTAGGTTGCTTTCTTGGCTCCATAACACACAACTGAGGGTCTTTCTTTCCCTTTTATTTGCTTCATTGGTGTCTTGAAGTGCTAGGAACATTTGGAAGCTGGGTTGTTTTGTTCTTTTTTTTTTTCTTTCTCAGGTATCTGAAAATTCATTCAAAATTTTACTGGAAGGATAAAGGATTTGATTTTATTGGATTGGATTGGGTATTCTTTGAACCAGGGAAGACCTTCAAGGAAAAATTACTTTTTGGAGCTAAAAAGTAATTTTTTGTGAAACTGGTCTTAGCCAACAGTACAATAATTTTTTAATCACTTAAATTCAGTCTGCAGTGTGGTGGTACTCAGCTTGACTCTTATTACCGCTGTGAGTTTTCTTTCATACAACAAAATTAACCTGACCCCTATATAGAACCTATGTGCAAATTTGTTGTTCTTTTTTATGCTTCCTACTTCTGAAAGTCAGCCCACTCCCACTTGAAGACCACTCCTTGGATTTGTGATCCCAGAGTCTTTACAGGTCTCAAGGTGTCCTACTAGAGAACACAGAGCTGCAGCACTGCTGGCGCAACGTGGCTTCATTGATAAACTGGCAACTCACAAGAGTTTGATACCAACAGTCTTTAGTCATAGATGTACCCAGTTACTGCATTCCTCATATTCACACTGTTTTGTTTCTACACATGAAAGTGAATGAATCCATCAGCTCCTTTTAAGCAAGCTGCATCACCCTTTTATCAGCACTGTCATTTAAACTTAGTATACCAGACTGTGTATATCCATCAGTACCAGAAAGGAACTTTGGTTCATAGGGAAATTCTTGCTGCAAAGAATTAAAAAAATCAAATTTATTTTTTTCTGAGAAAAAGATCCTTTAAGTAAACTTGCCAAGCTTCCAGTTGCTTTGTCTATTGTTACTTATTTCAAGTGATAGTGGGGTTTTTTTAGTTCCCTAAAATATATTAATATGGGAGGGGTTTGGGCTTTGCTCATTGTTATTTTCAAGTTATAAACATAGCACCAGGTCCCTATCTCCCTTTACCCCTGCTTTTATGTGTAAATATTTCATAACTATCTGTATGAATTTTCCAGGTAGAAAGCATTTTCTTGGAACTGTTTTCCTTATGGAAAGTCTTTTACCCTTAACTTCATTGTCTTCAAAACCAAAAGCCTGAAAACAGCATTCCTACACTACTTCTTTGTTTCCAGATTTTAAGATCTATTATGCAATAGCATAGTGCGTAATCATAATTATGCATTCATGATGATGTTTGTACTGGCTTAACTCAGGAATAGTGTGAGAAAGCTAATCTCGAAGCTACAGGCTGTTTTCCTGGACTTTAGATTCTGATCTGAGCTGTTTGTTGAGTCTTACTGGAACCAGAGCCCTGTACTCACCAGTCCTGCTGCTGGATTCTCCATCTTTATCTCCAGTCCCAGTGAAGGACCTTCACCCATTCTTTTGAGACTTTTTTTCCATGGAAACTTGCATAGCTGCAGTTCTTAGTCATGTTGCATTTAATCAGTACACTGAAACAATTTAAATGAGAGCTGCGTTACACAACGATGTCATACAAACTACAAAAACTGAGGATACTTTTAGTCTGTCATTGGCATTTTAGGGAAATTAATTTTAATTTTTGTGTGAGAACAGTAAAATAAAATCCTCATGCTTTTAAGGCAGGGGGAAAAAAATTACCTGATTATGTGTAGCATATTCTTCAACTGGAAGAAAGTAATAGTTTGCAAATTAAAGGTGCTGCTCTGCTCAGTTCATCTTCTTGGTCCAAGCTTTCTGAAATTATAAAGAAAATGTAAGCACCATGAATCTGTAGTTCAGATCTGTGACAGATCATATTGATGAGAAAGCACAGAATTTTGGAAAGTATTTTTGCTGAAATCCTCATATTAATCAGTTACTTAATATCACTGTTATTTATTTTAAAATCTATGCAAAATTTGATGGTAAAGAAGAAAAAATAAAAACCCTAAAATACTGCACAGTCATATGTTGCAATCTATCAAACTGATTTTCTTTTGAAGTCTATTTTAGTATTTTGAGGGGTTTTTCACTGATAATATTTGAGAAGGAGTTTTCAATGGAATAAAAAAAGTTTAAAATTTTACATAAAGGCACAAAGCATATCTTATGAAAGTTTAACCAGCTAAAGGAAGATTTACAACATTCCATCTTTGATATACTAGAAAAATAAATTATAAGTGAATAGATAATAACCAGATAATTCCAATTATTTGTAAACTTTTTCCATCAGTATTATATATATATAGTGTGTGTGTGAAGTTAATTGCTCTCCTCATTACCTGTGAACAAGAAATCATAGAATTATAGTGAAAATCACTAAAGGAGCCTTGTTCCAGTTTATTTATACATAAGCTGTCAAGTCTTGTGCATAATGCACTGCGTACCTACTAGCAACACACTTGCAGAAGATCATTTAAATTTGTTTTTTTATGGATGCAAGAAGCTGATTTTAAAGCCATCCCTAAGAAGATTGTCCTTGATTTTACATTATCCTGGGTGGGTGTTTCAATTTCTTCCATTTACTATCACTGTCGCTGGGGAAAAAATATCCTAGTGTCTGCTTAATAGTGATGGAATTTTCTACATGAGGATGTAAGGAGGAATTAGGTTTTACCCCATAATTATATATTAAATCAGTGTTAAAATACAGTTGTAATCAAATCCTTTCATATCCCAAAGCCACACATTTGATACAGTACATTGGAAGGTCAGAATACTTAGCTGAGTATACACCCCTTGAGACTCAACAGATGTACAGATACACAGCCTAATCCCAAAAATGCATTCATAAGTCTGGAAGATCAGAATTGAGCCTTAATTCTCTAAAGGACTGCCACAATGTTGTGTGGTCCTTTCATCCAAATTAGAATGATTCATTATGCCTAGTCCATTAGCACCATCAGGGATAGGTGTGGGCCATAAAATCTGCATTAGGATTTCTAAATATGTCAAGGATAATCTTAAAAGGAGATAAACTGGGATGTTTCAACTGAACTAAAAATAATTAATCAAAGTCATACATGAAGACTTCTGGTTGTTGAATCATGCTTTAAACTTCTACCTTAAATGATTATTCTATCTTAACAAATATAAAACTTGGGCAGAGGATTGTATGTTGGATTTATGCTCTTACTTTAAAGTACCACATTTCCTCTTAGTAAAGATATATATATAGGTATATATATAAAGCTAATAAAAGCATGCATAAAAATCTTAAAAAGTCCTCAAGAAAGGTATAGATTCTTTCCTATTCCCCAATTCTATTTCAAATTAGAGAGGAATTTATATATAATATTTTGTGTGTGTTCAGTGTGTGCACCACTGAAGTTCAAATATTATGTAATGCATCACCAAGAGAATTACACTTCAATGCCTATACCATTGACTGCAATGCCTTTGTATTGAATATGTATTTCACAAAGACCTCACAATATTCATTGGAAATGTAATCCTAATAGAGCTGCACTCATTTAAATGCATACATTTAAAATATTGGATAAGCATATACAAAGAACTTTTTATTTTCTCCCTCTTTAGTCCTGGGAAATAAAAAAAAGTTGAAATTAAAAAAATGCTGTCTTTTACTTCTGCTAAAGTGTGACTTACCATTCATGACAAAAATATTCACTTTTCTAAAGTAAAATATACAACCTGAGTTTGCAGTTCCAAACAAAGTAATAACAACACATAATAAGCAGAATCTAAAACTAGCAATTCCGTAGTTTTGTGTAATGGATGATTTATAGAAGGCTTTATGCGTGTCCTTTTTTATTTTTGTATTTTTGTATTCATAGAATCATAGAATGGTTCGGGTTGGAAGGGACCTTAAAGATCATCCACTTTCAACCCCCCTACCTGGGGCAGGGACACCTTCTGCTAGACCAGGCTGCTCAATGCCCCATGCAGCCTGGCCTGGAACACTTCTAGATGTAGGGAATCTTCTTCTCTGAGCAACCTGTGCCAGTGCCTTACCACTCTCACAGTGAAGCATTTCCTCCTTGTAGCTAATCTAAACCTACTCTCCTTCAGTTTATAGCTGTTCCCCCTTGTCCTATCAGTACCCCTTTTTCTATTCCTTAGATAAAAATAAACATATGATACATGAAGTTTGGACTTCTAGAAAAGGTGATTTAAATCATCCAGGATAAGAAAAAGTATAACAGACAAAAAATTACAAAATTGCTCTAAACTAGAAATTATTCCGTACCACACTGAATTAAGCTGCAGATGCAGCAATCATTTTGGATGGCTTTGGTGTAAACAGCTAGACCATGGGACCAGGCAGAATTAATCCATATGCAATATAAATGCCTTCATGTCTTCTAGAAAAACCTCTGTAATTGTCCCCTTGATCATCTGAAATATCTATTGTCACATTAACTGCCCCAAGCCCAAATGATATTTGTGCAAAGTGAGAGACCAATTGTCAGAAGCTTACTGGGGATTGATGGTTTATCCCACAGTTTAGTCCCTCAACCTATCCAGAGTAAATTCGATGTTTGCAGAATTGCAGCTGAGCCATACTGAGCGGAGCATTCATCTATCTTATGTGAAAAATGTTTAGCAAAAGGGAAATAAGTGACATTCAAGCAAGTGCATTCAGAAAGTGTTGACTGGCAAATATCAACATGGTCTCATTAGTAGAAAGAGAGATGAAATTCTTAGAGTAGACAATAATTTACAACAGTGAGGTTAACCCAGTAGGAAAAATGCACTGATAATTCAGCGTGAAAGTGTGCAAGCAGCACTGCATGATATCTTGTCTAAAGATAAGCTATATAGTGTGTGATTTCATCGGTACAGGTGCATGTCATCTCTGAAATAGCATTATCCAAAGTATTCAACTTTACAGTAAAGCAGAAAGGTTCAACACCCACGGCAGATACCTGAACGCTAAGACACACTGACAGTGCTCATGCTACCCACAGGTATCAACTCACCACAACAGAGATGATACACTTTGGGTTGTCAACTTTCAGAATATCCTTGGCACATCTATGCTAATCCCAGCACTGAGTAAGAAAACGATTTCCTGGTTCTGGTCATTGTGTAAACACACGTATATAGACTGCTTTCCCAAAGAACAGAATGAACAGGAAAGAGAGTAATGGGAAAAATAAAATGAGAAACGGAAGTCAAGAGAGTGATGGCAAAATACACTGTATCCATCCCATGCTCTTTGAGAAAGGAAATAATCTGTACATAGTCAGGTATTTATAAAATTGGGAAAAAGAAGTGGGAGAAAAGGGCAGGGGAGGAGCAACTGTGGAGTGAAGCCAGATGAAAACTTAAGAGGAAGGAAAGACAGGAGTAGAAAGCCCATCGAGACAGAATGATGGGGGCAGTGGAAGATCACTGAGTGTTCAGAGGTCCATTTTCCAGCTTTTCCATTCCCGTTCCGGAAAGTTGGTAGTCACCTTCTCCAGGACCACAGAAGCAGACAAAAAGAATCACCAGGACTCAGCTAGGTCCAGTTGTTCCAG
The DNA here is from genome assembly GCF_009650955.1 of Corvus moneduloides. NCBI lineage: Eukaryota > Metazoa > Chordata > Aves > Passeriformes > Corvidae > Corvus > Corvus moneduloides. The sequence continues at coordinate 146,363,292 of NC_045476.1, forward strand.
AATATGGATTTATTTAAACCTTTTTTTAGAACTGGAGAAGAGTTTGAAGATGAGTTCCAAGGGTATCCTGAGTTAAATAGACCAAACTGAAGTTGCTTTTGACAGCATTACTTTGTACCTAAGTTACAGTGACATTTGATTTATGTTTATTTTACAGATTTGAAACAAGTGCATTCTAGTTAGGTAAAATGAAATGATCCCCATGTTTAGCACACATTTAATTTGCATTAGGCAGGCACATTTGATAGTAATAAAAATTTTGAAATCATATTAAAATCCTGACAAGTGTTGGAAAATATTAACATACCTAGGGTGTGGAGTTTTTTTGTTAGAATAATTTCTTTGGTCTGCTTTAGGTTTGTGGATGAAGTGTACATAGTGATACATGGTGAAATGTATGTTCAGTCTTGTCACTTGACAAGTGGTGATCTCTTGGGGTAAACAGCAGGGTTTCTCAGTTGCAGGGAATCCCAGCTGTCTTTTGGGATTCCATCTGTGTGCACATTTTTTCCCCCTTTTTTTTATGTTTGAAACATTTAAAGGCTTTGGTTTGACCACAGCCTCTTCAACTGTTACCAATATTTTTCTTCTCCTATCACCAAAAAAATAGTGGGAAGTAGATCCTTCTTTTCTTCATCACTAGTTTCATGGCCCATCACAAGTAACAATTTTTCTGTGCACATATACATTTGCTTGAACACTCCTCTGAAACCCTGGATCCCCAAAAAATTGTAAAGTAACTAAAATAATACGTCATGCTGTCTAAAGATTTAGGTGAAATTAACTGCATACATTATGTTGGTATCAGTTTTTCAAAGGTTTTTGGGTTTGGGTTTTTTTTTTCAACCACAAGGACTAAGGATTGCAAAATTTTTTCTGCATTTAGTTCAAGTTTCATAGTCTCACCTACAGGTATAGTGGAGGCTGTGAAAGCTGAAGTGCTGGTGCAATTGTAATATTCCAGAGTGGGTGTTTACAGCTAGAAACTGTCATGCCTTTGCTTTAATTGGTGATGTTGTCATTGGCATGGAAGCACAGCACTGAAAACCTCCTGACATCTCCAGTGTTGTGTTAGTGGACAGGAGTTGCCTCTGCACGTCTAGCAAAGAAAGCTGTGGCACTGTGAAGTGCTGCCATGGGCCTTGACTGGCAGGTTTTCCAGAAAAACCCCTGAGATAAATATTCTTCCAAGACTGAATCCTCCTTGGAAAAAGATAAGAGTTTTCAGGGAAGCTACAGAAATTGAAAGACAGTCCAGCTGATTCCATACAAATCAACAACAAAATGTGGGTCTGTGTCTGGCCATTGGGCTGTTTGGATGGGATTGTCTTAGAGCTATATGAATTTGTAATCAGTTTCAAGGTAAAGAAATGCATTGGGACAGTCAGTGTGAGACATGATAAAATGGAGTTACCACTCGTAGTATTAAAAAAATCTTAAATATTAACTAATTAGGGACAGTCTGAGATGTATACAAATATCTGTTACTGCTCTGTCCAGAATGACCCTTACGAGCCCTTCCCAACTGAATTGATTTGATGAGCTTACAGAGTTTTTTGAATTGAGTATGGTGATCATCAAAGGTGAACTCAACCTCTCAAGAGGGGATGTTCTGCAGCTTCAGCATGTCAACCCTGTGATGATCCAATTGAATTTAAATTGAATTTCAAACTAGAAACCTCCGTCAGTGTATTAACTGGTGTTTTGCTAGCCCAGACTCATATCTGATGGCACCTGAGATATATTTACAGCTCTTCTCCCAGTACACTCTTGGTTTCAATTGACTATATAAACTAACTCTGCCCAGCGGGCATTGGAACTTTCTCCAAGGGCATGAAGACATTCTGGTAGTACTCTGTATCTTTCATGGGAATTCAGGCTCTTTGGAAGATTTAGAAAGAAAATCTGTTTGCAGGAACCAAAATACAGTAAGAAACAAAGCCTTTGAGTATCAATACATCTCCTTAAATAGTGTTGAACATTTATTGGAGCACTGTGCCTGGGACAGAATGGTTAGGTCACAGCGACTTACTGAACATGAGCTCAGTAGCTCGGTAACTGTTGCTTCAGCACAGCTTCTTAAGAAACAGCTAACACTGATCAGGCATTTGACATCAGACTTTCATAGATTTCAAACAACTTGATCATGCCGTACTTTTCTTCAGCGTGGGGGTTTCCTCAAGTTTCTGCCAGGCCACACACATCATGTTAGAAATCTTCGCAGGGAAGAGCCCATCTAATGTTACTTGTCAGCACTGATTCCATTTAACAAGAGTGCAAAACTATTTTCAGCCTGCTGTGATGGCTATTTTTATCTCCATTAACCTCTTGACTGTATATAAACATTTATTGAGGGTTACCTCCCTTGTTTGTCCAGTTTCTTCAAAGGTTAGTGAGAAGTGGATGCCTGCCTGACCTCTTTTATCCTCATTAGCTAATTCTAATTGTTCCCTGAGAGATCACAGTTTTGACCCTTCTTGTCCTTGTCAAATTTATCTAGTTATGGCATGAAAACATTAGCAGAAATTGCATTTTTAGGGAAACATTGCTTGAGTGTAGAATCTACTGTTACCTAGTATAAATCAGTCAACAAAACTGTGGGTCTCTAATGTGCCCTTGTTTAAAAAATGTGAGGTTATTACTGTATGGCCCCATCTTACTGACACCTGTTAGCAGATCCCTATGATTATACTTAGGCAGTAGGGAGAATGTTTTGTAAGCTTTTGAGTAATGTGTAGCCATTCTTTCAGAGGGAGAAATGAAATTACGTTTGGTTTTTGAAGTCTTATTTGTAAGAAACTGCAATATTGTTGCTCCTGTGTCAAGAAAGCTTTTTTTTGTATGTGTGTAAAAAGGTACATTTCTTAAGCTAGAGGTATTCCTACTAGCACTTTAAAAAAAAAAGCCAAAACAAAACAGTGTAAAGTAGGTAACACCTACCCCCACTGTTTTGGGAATGACCAAGTAAATTTTGCCGTATGACAAGTACATCTTATGAATTACAGGATGATTTTCATAGAAGTTTCTGACAGTCAGAGCATGAACATACTTTATTTCAAGTAGGATGATATCCCAAAGGTAAAGAGCTGTCGTGAAGAATATGTTGCCCTGCCAAGACTTTCTTCGGTGTCAAGCCAAGGAAGCCCTTTTTCATGTTCCTCTGTGGTTCTCAGCTGTGGTTGTACAGTTGAGACAAAGGACCTGGCAGGTCTCAATTAGGTATCTCAAACAGACAGGTCCCAGCCTTTACAGGTTCTAACCAGTGCCTTAAATTCCACAGACACTTAGTGCAAATTAAAAAGCACTGGTGTAACGTGCTCAAAGCACGATATCCTGCTTTAGAAGCTGGTTGCCGCATTCTGCACCCGCTTCAGCTTTCAAATGGATTTAAAACGTAGCCTCAGGTATAGCGCATTGCAGTAGTCTAATCTTGAGGTGATAAAGGCATGACTGATTTAACCATAGCTTCTTTTTATCTTGGACTGGGGTCTTTTCATTTTAACCATTTTAAGGAAATGGCCTTTCCTGAATCAGCAGGCTTGCTTCAGTTCTTACTATATAATAAAGCACAAGAGCAAGCCTCTCTCGGTGGTGAACACCTATGAACGTGTAAACCTCACAGGATGCCAGACCCCAAGAACTGCTGCTGTGGTCCTGACCTGCCTTACAGCTCACACAATATGCCACTAAGGTGCATCAAAGGGAAGCCACTGCTGGTATCCCTCAGTGGAGCTGCCAAGCTTTACAAGCAGCCGGGGTCTTGTGAAGTTTTGCTTTCATATTAAAATAAGTTTATTTACATATCTGTGCAGCTTGGGAGCAGAGCTATGGGAGAATGGGAAATTCTTTTGAGGTGTTCACCAGTTCTTCTGGGCTAGCAGACCTTTGAGACGAAACATCCTGTTCCTCCTCCAGCCTATCTCTAGTGCTTAGAGACCACTTACAGCTGCAGAGCTGATTACAAATTTAACTGCCAAGCCGACCTGGAAGCTAATTTAGTGATAACCACGGAGTTCTTTAAGTTCCAAAAAAGCCCTGTAAATGGGGAACAGTAAAGCAGACACACATGGTGACTACCTGCTGCTGCTTCACCTCAGAAGGGATGAGGCCTAGGCCCCTCTCCTTGTCTGGAGGAAACTGGGGTGGTGGCCTGGGACTAAGCCTACCACTTACTAAAGGAAAAATTAATCTCCATGAGAAAGTCAAACGGTATCTCTGTATCTCATTCTTCCTCAGCAGTATGTGGTTAAGTATAATCCTTTCCCAGGACATATTATTTGTCCTGTCTATGTAGATAAACTATTGCCCAGCACAAGAAGATCCTGATATTATTTGAGGCTTTTTGATACCACCTTAATGCAGATAATACCCTTAGAGATGGAAGAGACACAATGAAATGTCAGACGTCTGGAAAGAAGTAAACCAGAAATAGGAATTAGATCTTGTGAAAATTAAATAGATTATCCTTTCTGCACTTAAAAGATAGAATTTTGGTTTGTTCTGTTTTTTAACTTGTCCTCCAACTTAGGAAAAAAGAATACTTCTTTGAATGTCTTAATCATTTTTGGTGTACTTGGAAAAGTCTTCTAGCTGGATAATAATTCACTGTCTTTTGATTATACTTGGAATTGCCAGAGACTGAAAGCACATATAAGCACAAAAACATATTAAAGGCTTGGCTGAAATGGCACTTGGAGAAATGCAGCAAGTATTGGAGTGTGTCCTGATCCTCCTCTTCATTATTGCTATGCAGCCATAGTTGCTAACATTCTTGCTACAGTTTGGATTCAATTTGGGTATGATTCTCAGCTATGGGAAGAATAGCCACTTTTCATTGTTTCCATGGCAGCCTTAGCACTGTTTTGGTGTAAATTACAGTAAAGTTCAGACTTTCCTATGATAGAAGATAGAGATGATACTTTGATTACCTTTCATGTCATCTGCTGCAGCTCTTTTTCAGTCCTTGCCTAGTTCATGTCATTATTTTCTATATAGCCCCTATGTATATACTTTCCATTGATTTCATAACTGATAATATCAGGCTTCTTGATAATTTACATAGAAACTTAACCAACTTTTAAAAAATAAAATTGTTTTGTTTACTGGTCAATTATTAATTAGAATTTAAATTCAAAATGCAAGTGCATGTGGTTGGGTTGACTCTTGTAATACTTCATATAAGCAAAACATACTTTCTGCAACTTCCCATAGAGAAAGTCTTACTAGGAGTTGAGACACTGCATGTCTCTGGTTTCAGTATTTTTTCACTAGGTAGTTACATTTTTGCTAGATGTTACATTCCTTTTTCCTAATTTCATTCATAATTTCTATCTGTTTTTTCCCATACTCAAGGAATATGAATAATGTCATGAAGTTCATATAAAAATGTGACTTGTGCACAAGCATTTGTATGAAAAATGTAAAATCTAAAATTAAAATTAAGTAAGAAGTAGTGTATTGGATAAAATAGTATTGGAGTCTAAACAGACAAAAACCCCACAAAAATATGAAGGCCTGTAATATTTGATGTCTGTCTTTATTTATCATTATTGTTAAAATATTAATGTAATTATAGTATATATTCTTTAAGATTATTGATTTAATCTTACATAACTAAAATATTTTAAGCAGTATCTTATTTTCAATAAATATTTTCAGGTATATTTTGTGAATGTAATATGATCTGTGGTAAATGTTCATATTCTTCACTACATTTCTAGGATAGTTATCGATAATAAATGTGGGCAAAGCATTTGGAATGTCCATGTAAATATGATTTTCTGTATCTTCCGGTTTTTTTATCTTGGTCAGTCGTACAGCATATCACAATAAAAAATAGGTTAAGACAACTAGAGAATTATTGTTGGAATATAAAAATAATTTAATTCTCTTACAAAATGTTGGAATGTCTTGGACAGAATTATATCTCAGAAAAAAAGAATTAAAAACTACATTGTGACTTTTGTACTTTGTACTTCTGTTGTGGTTTCATTCTTGATACAGAGAAGAAGTGTCTGTGATAGAAGTCTAACTGCCACATACTGACAAACTCAGAATTTTGCCATTTGATTAGTAAAAGGAGTTAAGTGTTAATAAATTTGAGGCCTCTGCCTTATCTCCTCAAATACCAAATTCTCTAAATACAGAATCTGAAATACAGACAGGAGATGGCAAATTGCCTGCATGCCTTTCAGGTGTGATGATGTCCTTCTTTACTTTTGAGTTTTTTAATGTATTAATACAACTTGTTTTGTAGTCTTTTTGCAGTAAATCATTAGCATTATTATTATTTCAGACATAGTAAAATCACACATCAACACATAGCGAAAGGGGAAAAATTCCCTTATCCATTCTGAACAATTTCCTATGATAATACAAATGTTACCCAGGACAGATCTTTGAAATGAATACCGATTCTTTAAATTCTTTCCTGTCTGTTTCAGGAAATAGGGAGATCCCACTGATAATGAAGTACAATGTGTCTAAAGTTCACTTCTAAACACTTGGCTCTTTGCTTTGAAAGTCATCTGCATTCCCTTTATAATTCTCAGCCACCAGAGATCTGCCTAATCTTGGAGATCTGATCCAATATCATTTGGAAAAATCCTTGATAATAGTTTCGCCATTCAATCAATGAAAGAACTAAAGCTTCTGCTTGTGTCTTCTTTAAAAAAAATCCTGAGGCAGGGGAATAAGTCTTTGGCTTATGGGTTTGGAGATTTTGTTGTTTGCAAATAAAATGATTATTACCATTATTATTCAAGTTCTTAATCAAGGTGAACAAATGGCATCTGTTTGTTATCATTCTTCCTACAGAAGACAAAGGCTTCAGTCCCTATGGTACTGACTGCTGGCCCCAAGTGGCTGCTGGATGTGACTTGGCAAGGAGTAGAAGACAACAAAAACAACTGCATTGTGTACAGCAAAGGTAAACACAAACCGATCTTTTTCTTTACTTTCTTGCGTAAGCTACTGAGATAAACAAATACCTGTTGCATACTAGGAAAATTAATGCTATGTCTGCCCTTAATGTCAGTTTTTGTTCCCATTTTTTTCCCATGTTCTGGTTTTGCCTTTTTTTTTCCTTCTAGTGATATAAAAACCCCAGAGGGTGCCTGTAGTTTATTAAATACTTTATAAACACTGAAGGACATCAGCTGACATAAAATGTACCATCCATTTCTCTCTGAGAGTCAGTACTCTGGGAAACACCGGTAAAATCTCTACACTTTGAATAGGTGAATTCCTTTTGACATTTTATTGGGCATACTGGATATCATTTCTCTATGCTGCATTACGTTGTAGACTACTAACTGAAATCCAGTTTTATATGGAGAATGAGAACTTGATTAGACTATGAAAAGACTTTGTGTCAACATGGTAACATAAGATAAATGGAACTGGATTTCAGGGTTGTCACGTCTGACATTCCAGTCTCTGCATAGTGGCATGATGTGATGATGCTTCACTGGAGTGTATTGGCTCGTGGCAATGGGTACCACTTCTGTCTTCCATGGATTTTCAGATTTGTTCTTACAAGGCTGCCCACCAAGGATGCTTTATCTAACCCACCACATCTAACAGCTCCTTTGGTTCAAGGCGCTCAGGCTTTTGCCTTGCATCTCGAACCAACACAAAGGAGCCTTGGGTTTGGTCCATAGCACCATGGACTATGCACACTATTCGGTCAGTTGCTGTGAAAGCTTTCTAAATGCAGCTACAGAATCATCACTACGTGTTTTCAAAAAAGTTAAACAAAACACCACTTGAATACATGGAATAAAAATAACGTAGTGTAGCTGTGTTCGGCGTTCACCCTACAGATCAGGTTGCAAAACTGTGACTTTTCTTCCTTTTTTTGATTGATTTCCATCACCAATCTCAGCACTTTGTGCATACTTTAGAACATGCACTGTTCTTGTTTAATTTCTTTTAGGTCTTATTTCTAACCAAACAGACCTACTGAGATCAAAGATTTGTTTGCTGAGGCAACCTAGTGACCATTTCAGCATACAAGCATCCAGGCAAATAAGCACCCATATCAATATATTAACATACAAAACACTAATCATAACATCAAAGACTCCTAAAAACTTACTAGAAACAATTACAACTTGTTCCTATAATCATTGCAATTTATACACTTATAAGAGGATTGCTTTTAAACTGCCACAAGCCTTTGAAAGTTGAAACGCTGAAAACAGGGAATTTGCGTGTTAAAAATGAGTTGCACACCAGGGTCTTATAAATTCTTTCTATTATAATTACAAAATGTCAACACATTCATTCTACAACCTAAAACACCTGCAGTACTAGAGGACTGAGCTCAGATCTAAAAAGGGTTGAGTTGCCCTTCCTTCACAGCTTGCTGATTGCAGCCCAAGTGGATGAAGCAGCAGAGTGCTCTGAGTAGCAAACACAGTGAAGCTTTTTGCATGAATCCAGAGCTTCAGTTTACTGTTCGTAATATTGAATACACACAGGCAAACTTTTCTGCAAAAACTTTTTAATGTAATGGGAAACTACTTTCACTCCAAAACATAGCTCCTGCAAATTCCCATAGGATGATGTCTTATCAAGTATTATATTCTTTCTGTAATTATATTAATACTTAGCACATATTTACCAGTTGGACTTTTCATCTTCAAAGTATTTTACAAACGTTATCTAATTCATTAGACAGTCTCAGTGCAGTCTGATTTAATCTATTGAAATATGATTTATTTTTTTTCAAATAGTAAGAACTTGCTTAAGTTTGATGCAATCTGATTAGCCCAAAATATTAGTATTTTCATTCAAAGGTGATGGATTTTGTTTCACTGATTATGCCAGTTATTTTGGTACTTGGTTAACAAGGTATGGTGAGACAGTTGAACAGTATTCAAGGTGAATTCTATTGTCTCTACCACAGATGCATATTATAACTAAGGTTGAGGATAAATTTGAGGATAAATACATGTTAAAAAACTGCTACTTCACTAAAATAATGCAGGAAGGAAGTTGTAGCTATGCTTTGCTTCCACTGCATTCTGTTCCTCTCTTTGAACTCTGAGGTGGCTGCTCTGTCGGTCATTAAGCACCTACCCTTGCCTTGAGCTCTACTGGGATTTTTGTACTAGAGAGATTAATTGGCTTGGATCACAAAACAATGTCAAATAGAAGATGGTAAAATAAATAAATAGAATAATGTTTCTTCCTTCAATTTGTATCTCATCATTCCAGATTACATTGCTTTGATTTGTGTTAGCTTTCTGTCTCCTATAGTGCCATTACTTCTAATGAAACGGTGTCAGCTGGCATGTAGCTGTAATTCGATGTTATGTTGTAGTTGCATGTGTATAATTTGGTTAGTTTGCTTAGCAATACGTTGTTATTTCTGAAAGCAATTAGCTGAACAAATGTGTGGAATTATCCATGTAGCAGATTTGGTCACCTGGGAGCTGTTTTCCATACAAAACTCAAGATGAGATGAGTGGAGTAAATTGGCACATTTCTAAGAGGAAGATAAGTTTAGAATTGGCTAACAGTACATGGTACTGGTTGATCAGTTGCTGACTCAGAAGCACATGCCATATCTCCTTTTAGCTCATTACAGAGATATCTTTGAGAGCAGAATTTTCCCCAGATCCTTCAGGAGAACATAGGAATGTCAGTCTGATTTCCAATTCACTAGAGGCTGTGGAGCACTGTAGTCACCCACATATTGCACACAGAATAATCACAAGGACAGGAACCTAGAATGTATGTTCTATTGAAAGAGAATTTGAGCTGGCTGGCCCTATTTGCCTTCAATGCTCTCCATAAAATATTTTCCCTAGGCAAGCAAACAAAGCGTATGTGTGCATATCTATGTGCGCATATATCTATATACCGATAAATTTATATATATATATCTCTGATGTACACATATAGGATTATATATCTAAGTTATTACAATGCAATCACAAGTCATCTTCTATACAAACCTTTAAATAAAGAAACCAGTTATTTAAAATCACACATCAGAGTACATTCAAAGTGGATAGCTATGAAGTAAATACTCAGTATTTGAAATAAGTGCTATTCTAATTATTCAGTTTAGTCTAGGATACTACCTGTATTTTTTATAATTACATTTCCCCAATACTAGGACAAGTTAGAAAAGAGAAAAACATTTCATTAGTGATAGTTAATTATTGTTCCATTTTACAAATTCTGATACAAGCTGGCTACTCATGGCACATGCCGTTATTCCACTCCATTTTCTTGAAACTTTTACAACTGTAGTTGCATTCAAAAGAAATGCTCTTTTTGTTTTAATATTTATCATAAACTTCCCTCGTGTTTCAAAATGGACTTTCAAGAAGTCTAGTCAGTAATTTGAGATATGTCTTAGAAACTGAGATTTGAGAGACAGATTTTATGCATTACAGCTTATTTAGAAATATATGTTCTTTTCAAAAAAAAGCTTCAGCATAATTCAAGCAAGTTACAGTGGTAAGAGGTATTAATGCATGAACTGTATGAACTGTATGGTCATTGCCACATAGTGTACTTGAGAAACATTTTTGGCTAACAGAGTTGTGCACCAGACCTGGAAAATCTCTAAGACCATGGGTGAGAGTCTCCCCACAAGCTAGGAGGGGGCTGGGATATTTATTTACTGAAAATCTTTCACTGGAACTGCAAGGATTTTAAAAAATAAATTATGACTGACCAGAATAGAAACAGTATAAAAACCACAGTTGCGCAGACTAAAAGCCATGCTCATGTAACAGACATTTTTCTAGATATTACTTAAGCCATTTATGTGAAATGTATGGGCACCGTATGTTTAGTGGCATTGTTAAAACAGGGTGTCTGTACAAATATTTAGCTGTGGGAATTATAAAATCATAAGGCGATTAAGTTAGCTAGTTGTGAAATTCCAATATTGCTTTTTAAATGACTTCAGGATATAGGAGGTGCTAAGGTTATTATCTGTTATCAGGAATACAGCGGAATTGTACGACTGGATAATAACTAAACAACTGACACAATGTAAAATTACATTATCAGTGTGTTAAAACAAAATTGCGCCCTAAAGGAGTCTACATGCCAGCTCAGAGCTGCAGTGTAATTATGCTTAACTCTGATAATTAAAATACAACGGAGATCAACAGAATCATTTTCATTAAGAAAATTATTAATGATGGTGGTATAACAGTAATTGATTGCAGAGCACCACAGGATAACTCTGTGCAGGAAAGCCAACATGTGTAACGTGTGTCTGGGCCGGTCGGGTTGCGTTGCGTCCCACTGAGCATGCTGCCGGCCAGGTGGCAGCCAGGGGGCACGTCTCCTGCTGCAAATCCTAATTTAGGAAACGGCCGCTTTGCAGGCTGCCCCTTGGAGGGACAGGGATGGGTGGTGGTGCACAGGATGATGGGATGGGGTCGGGTATGGCTGCCAAAAAGGAGGTGGCTGCAGGCAGTGACTTGCACACTTCTTAAGCCAGACATCATCTCAGTTTGTGTGAGGCAGTGTTTGGTTTTGCATTTCCATTAGTGATTTACTGATGTTATTTCCTCCTCTGCCTGGTCTCACTGAGTAGTTTATGCCCTTCGTTATTTCTGAGAGGATGCGGGAGGAGAAAAAACCCATCCTTGCCCCAGTGCGGTTCCACAGGCACTGCATGACATCTCCGTAAGTGATTCCACAGGACGCTCCCGTTAATTGTGCTGGTGGTGCAGACACATGATATCGAGAGCCATAAAAAACCTCCATCTCTGTAAGTGAAATCTCAGTCTGTGCCCACTGGGCGACTATAACAAAGTTCTTGCTAGGAAGGATATTGCCGAAGGGTGAGATCCGAGAATTGTCATTTTCTTTTGGTGAACGAAAGACAGGGAGTGGGGGGAGGGAATTTCTGGGGAGTGCTGCTCCACACAGCTAAGGGATGGGTGCTTGCTCAAACAGACTCAGCTTTTGAAAGCTGCCCCAAAGAGTCTATTCTCCAATCACAGTAGAGAGGAAGCCTGCTAGGGTGGATTTACAGAACGATATTTAAAATGACAGCTGCCCACACCGAAACTGTGTCATGTAGCTAATTTATAAATGGAAGCTTGAGGAAATGCAGCACAGAGGAGAGGGCAGGTCAGAAGTCAGGACTAGAGGCAGAGGGCTTTGCTCGACCCTTCTGGGGCTTCCCCTGGCTACTGAGCCCCATAATTCACGTAAAATAAGTCAGTAAATGCATAACTGGTTACTTACTTCACTGGTACTGGGGTGGCTTATTTAGCTAGTGTGTGTGCCATATACTGAAAATACAAACATTGTGAAAGGGTTGCATGAAACTACTAGTAAAGGTTGAAGGCAATTTTTAATTAATTTTGCTAATTTAAAGTAAACATTCTAATTTTTAACATAGAGGAAAAGTCAATTGTAGCAACAGAGGGGTACTTAAATTCTTCTTTGGTGACAGAGAATTATTTTTCTTGATTGTTCTGTGAGATCCTTGATATGATGTTTTCCCCAGCAAAAGAGTTTTCAGCTAGCAAATACTTTTTTTTCCTCTGCAGCTTCAGGCAATGTAATGGTACATTGCACCACAGACATACAGCATCAGGGACCCTAATGAGACAGAGGTCAAACATCATAAGAAGTTTAAACACTGCTACATTAGAATATGAGTATAATTTGGTTTGGGTCAGAGAACAAGTTGTTTAGTAGGCCAAAGGTTAACTTGGGCCATATATTTTAGATTGCAAGGGACTTTTTTCCACATACTATTAAAAGAAAATGGAGTAAATTTACTAAGTCTGTTCCACATGGACAGTCAGAAAACTGCAGTATCTGCTGTCCTACTGGATGCCTTCATTATCTATACAATGTGCTGAAGCATTCAGTGGTGCTAAAGGTTTTTGTTCTTTCTTTGTATCCAGTGACAAAAAAAATCTGAGTTTTTAACAGAATACATGTGACACCCTAATATCAAAGGTCTATGGAAGAGCTTGTTTTGGATTTCTTTTTACACAATACTGAAAAATTGCAAAGTATTTCTCAAGAGAGGTATAATTACATGCATAATGCTTACATAGAATAATGTATCTGCATTTACAGTCATTGGAAGAAAATGTTGTGGATACAGACAGAAGGGCATGATTGGTAAGCAAGTAGACTTCAGGCTCCCTCTTTGGTTTTGTAGGGATGTTGATCAAATGGCATTGTTGTGAGTGAAACCATTGCAAATTAGTCCTGATGATGTGCTTGCTGGACACGGAAGGAGAAAATATTTTGCCTCCATCACTAGTGGTTCCTATGTCTTGTTGATAGCAGTCACAGTATTGAGTACTTAATTCAGACACTATTCAGCTTCAAAGAACTCACAGAGCAGAACTGTACTTTTTCCTTATTTTAATTTTTTACCTTTGTAAATAGATCCAGTGGGGGATTTTCTGCTTTAGGGAGTTAGAGGTTAGGGCCTTGTATATTGTCTTAGTTATCAACAATAAGAAGGTTATTTTATGCATCTTTATGAATATGCATATAATAGCACGCAGTATATTATTACATGCCCTTTAAATTCTAAGCATATAGATAATAAAGGGAAGATGACAAGAAATACAGGAGTACAACTAAATTTCCACTTCTAATATGAAAATGCTTTTGTTCATTATTAGTGCGTTTCATTTACATAGCAGCCAAATGGTATGATTTGTTCTCATATGTATATTGATTTGGGTCTTTTTTCTTATGTTGTTATCACTTATTATGTAGTGTATTTCATAGTTTGAAATTGGAATTATTTTTCATTTGAGGAGACAAGGAAATAGGCAGAATACTGACATGATTTGCACAGAATTATGTATTTTAGACTGAAGCTATAGAAAGCTGTAAACTGAGTCCAAAACTCGCCTATGAGAGCATGTTCAGGATGAAAAAGCAGCCCAGTCTGCACTTCACACTGTGACCATATGAAAAGAAATATTGCTTCATACATTGAGACCACTGGCAACAATAAATGCAAACAGAATGTAGAGATTTTTTTTTTCAATGTATGTATTTTTCTAAGTCAATTGCAGTAGAATCAGTCATTTAGAATTTTTTTAAGAAAAATGTTGTCATTATTTTCAGGATATGATACATAGGCTAAATGTGTTTTATTTTTAATTAATTTTTTTTTCCATTGTGCTGAGTAACTGTTGAGGATTGCAATAACCTTGTGACCCCTGGGGCTCATGGTACCATTACCTCTGTCATCTTCCCTACAAAGCAAGAGGGAAGAAAAAAAGCCCCCAAATTTGCTGAGCCACACATTTCAAGTTGTCGACAGCCCCATCCACAAGAAAACAGAAGAAAATATATATGCACTCTGTCCTGTCAAAAGGCTTTCACCTTATCTTGAGAGACTGTCAGGGCAGGAACATCATGGAATGGACAGGAGTCTATTAAATTAATAAGCTGCTGGATGGTGTCTGGAGAGTTATGATGCTCCATAAATCCAGTTTGATCATGGTGGACAAGGTTTAAATCTGCAGCCTCCTAATACACATCCAGGTCCTGGATTGGATTTTAAGTTTTGTGCTGGAGACACAGAGATAGTCCTGTAGCTTGTGAATTAAGATTTATCATTTTTTCATACTTTTTTCCCCCCTACACTTCCTGACAAAAATGAAAACACCTTAGGGATCCTGGCAAATGTTACTGCTTGAAATGAAAGAGCTGTTGTCAAGGTGAAACCATGACCTAGAAGCCTAATATCAAACTTGGGTCATTCTTTTCAGGCAGCTCCATTGGTGCTGAGTATAAAATGTCTGTATGGGAGGAAACAGGGCTAGATTAATCTGCAGCCTGTTTTATAGTGATTCCTATTAAATACTTCTACTGTGTATTTGTGATACAAGACAAACTAATGGTGTGCCATGTAAAAGCAAAACCTGAAAAATGTTGAAATATATTCTTCCCCCATTCAAAGTTGTTGTGTGTATAATGGACACTGAGGTGTGAGAATTTTATGTCCCTTATCTCCAGATGGATTAAGTCTGGTGCTTATAATTCAGAGAAGACCCTTCTATAGCATTCAAGGTGCCAAGCTCCCAGCAAAACCTGTGTGATGGGCAGCCGTGATGTCCAAGTGGGTAGTGGAGCTGGGCTACCTGGAATGCAGTGTTAAAATCATGTTGGATGTGTTTTGTCTTTAGCAGCTTACAAGCAAGGCCATTATTATGGCACAGTGGGTGGAATTCAAGTGTTTCTTGGCCACTTAATTGACCTGCAAGTCAGTGATCTATTATTAGGTCCCTAAGCTCCTATTCCTATTACTCTGGAGACTCCAGTAGGCGATTGCTGTGCTTGCCTGCACAGGCAATGGCAGAGCCAGCAGTTCTCTCTTCTCAAACTCCCTAGCCATATTTTGGATCCTGACTAATTTATTTATTAATGATACTTAGACTCTGTGTTACTTTTAGAAGCTATTTGTGCTCATTTTTGTTTTCATTGTTAATAAAGGAGCTTAAGGAGGCTTCCTGACATTAGAGAAGTCTAAAATGGTTGTATATGTTAAAGGAAATGGATAACTCGTGTTGCAATACCGGGGACATGGAGATTTGTTTTATGCTCAGGAAAATGGATTCAGAGCCAAAAGCAATTGAAAAAAAAGCTCTTCTGGAGTGTAGGTTTCCTTAAACAGAAAATGGGATCAAGATGTAACCCTTAGTCATCCATACATACATCTCCCTCCACTGTCTTTCAGGAATTGCTTAAGAGCTGTAGCTAGAGATCATGTGTGACTGAATCCTGACCTCTCTATTGATCCTGGGGATCAATGTGTGTACTCTCTGATCCAAAGATCAATGTCAGCATTTCCCTCCTTCTCCCATGGTATTCCAGCACTGCTCACTAGTGTAGGCAGAGGCCACAAGGAGCAGGACTTCACAGCAGAGCACCATGGTGCTGAGGCCAGCACTGCAGACCATGTCTGTTTTTCCTAATGCAATGGCAATTGCACCCTGTTCTTTGAGGCAGGTTATGAAGAGTGTATAGTGAAGTGGGGAGAAGGGAGACTGAAGGTTACGGAAAGAACTCTAGCATGGCAGAAAATACAGGAGTGCCTCATTGCAGTTCTCCTTGCACTTGAGGCAGGATGTTCCTAGTGCCTACAGCTACCCTTCTTCTCACCAGGGCTGGGGCACCCCTCAGTCTTCCCACTGTTTTAGTCTTCTCTGAAGAAAAGTAAAGAAAATATGGAGAAGTTGAAACCTGCTTCAATGTGTTTTTAATATCTAAGAAATGAGCTTTTGTTACTGCAGGCACAGAGAGAACTCGGCAGTTTTTTTAAAACGTAAGTTCTTTCCATGTTAGAAAAAACATGGAAAAAATTGCTGTTTCAGATTTGGTTTTTTATTTCTTATTTCAGTTTCATTCTGTCAGGGCGTATGGGGCAATGTGATACTGACAACCAAAAATCCATGCTAGAGTGTGCTCAAATTCTGATAGTTGAAGCAAGTTGTGATGTTGAAGCAAATTTACTAGACATGTTCTGTAACTGAGTGGTGATGCACATGACTGAATTGGTGGTGGCAGGCAGGACCAAGGCTTGTTTCTGGAGCAGAAATTGCCTGTAAGACAATTTTCTATGATAATGTCATAGTATGTAGGCATATATACTTTCATGCATTCATATACATAGATTTATAAACAGAAATGACAACCTCAGGCCTCAGTTTAAGACCTCAGCCTGTATTTAACTCAAGATGCAGAAGGTTCTGAAATCTCTTCCTATAGCTGCAATATATACTTCTGCATGGGTGGCTCCCATCTTTTCTAAACAATTATACTATCATAGGTTAGTAGTCATTAGGAGGAAATATTATTTGGAAAAGACTTCAGAAGATAGAAAGAATAAGTCCTAGCTAACATTGTTAAGGCTTAAGAAAATTACTACTATTAGCTTTATAAATCACAAAGGAATGTTAGTTTTGCAATAACATGGTGAAAGTAGAAGACAGCACAGAGAAAAATATGCAATTTAGGGAGTGCAAAGCAATGTAGTAAGAATGTTGAAAAGTTAGATTGTATTAGAAACACTAGAAGAGGCATTTATTCAGACTTATCAGATGGATAAAGTAACCATTGTAACGTTTTATTTAAAAAATCAAGATGCACAGTCGGAGCCCTGTAATACATACAGGGCTCTGTAACTTTATTTTGGTGAATGAAAAATTCTTTTTTGAAACAGTGATGGTGTAGACACACATACAAGTTGAAATCTTCCTTTTACAATTGAATATATAAAAATAATGTATTAGAAGCATATAAGGACAGTGCACTAATTATTCAAGGTCTGAACAAATGAAAGACATTTTTGAGAAAACTGATAATCATTGAGTTAACAGGAATTGACAAATATGAATCACAGAATCATGGAATGACCTGGGTTGGAAAGATCTTAAACATCATTTAGTTCTAACCATCCTGCTGTGGACAGGGACACCTTTGACTGAACCAGGTTGCTCAGAGCTCCATCCAGCCTTGCCTTAAATATTTGCAGGGATGGGGCATCCACAACTTCTCTGGGCAACCTGTTCCAGTTTCTCACCACCCTCACAGTAAAGAATTCTTTCCTAATATCTAGTCTAAACCTACTCTCTTTCAGTTTGAAGCCATTCCCCTTTGCCTGTCACTAAAAGCTTTGTCGAAAGTCCCTCTCCATCTTCCTTTTAGGCTCCCTTCATGTACTGGAAGGCCACAATTAGGTCACCCCAAAGAAGTGAACCTAATCTCTTCTCCAGGTTAAACAAATTGAATTCTCTCAGCCTTTCCTCATAAGAGAGGTGGTCCATCCCTCTAATCTTGGTGGTGTCCTCTAGATTTGTTCCAACAGGTCAATGTCCTTTCTGTTCTGGAGACCCCAGAGCTGGATGCAGCACTCTGGGTGGGGTCTCACTAGAGAAGAGTAAAGGGGCAGAATCACCTCCTTTGACCTTCTGCCCACGCTGCTTTTGATGCCCCCCAGGACACATTTGTCTTTCTGGGGTGCAAGTGCACATTGCTGGATCTTTTCCAACCTGTCATCCACCAGCATCCTCAAGTACTTCTTGGCAAGGCTGCTCTCAATCTGTTCATCCCCCAGCCTGTGTTGATCCCAGGGGTTACTCTGACCCAGATGCAGCACCTTGTATTTGACCTTGTTAAACTTCATGAGATTCCCATGGGCCACTTCTCGATCTTGTCTGGGTCTCTCTGATGGATCCCATCCTTCAGGTGTGTCACCCACAGGTGTGTCAGCTTGGTGTCTTCTGCAAACTTGCTGAGGATGCACTCAATCCCTTTGTCTGTGTCATTAACAGAGATATTAAATAGCACTGGTCCCAATACTGACTCCTGAGAGACACTGCTTGTCACTGATATCCATCAGGTCTCTGAGATGTTGACTGCTACCCTCTGGATGTGACTGTCCAACCATATTCTTATCCATCTAGAAGTCCATCCATCAAATCCATCTCTCTCCAGTTTAGAGAGCAGGATGTTGTAGGGGACCATGTCAGAGGCTTTACGAAAGTCCAGACAAACGACATCTGTAGCTCTTCCCTTGTCCACTGATGCAGTCACTCCATCACAGGTCACTGGGTTGATCAGGCAAGACTTGTACTTGGTGAAGCCATGCTAACTTAAATTGAAAACTAAGGTGAAGTATTGTTGGTCTTCAGCTGAAACAAATGTTCAGACATAGGATTGGAAGCATCTGAGATGTAGGGGAGATAGCGTTGTCTTTGGCCAGACAAAACATTTGCTGACATGGTAAGATGGGCAATTGAACTTAAAGTATGAGATGAAAAGGAAATGTTTTACACAAGGAAATGAGAAGGGTGGCATCAAGTGATCACTATGCATCTTCTATTAATAATCTGTTCTTTTAAACGTGATCAGGCTCGCTTTTATGGTGACTGCACGTGCATTTTAATGGATTTAAATTATGCGATGTTTAAATGCATTTTCAAGTTACAATTAAATGAAAATTTAAAAAAAGGACTGACAGATTGCTAAGGCTAAGCCAGTTCTATGATTAAGGTTCAATTAAATTATATTTATCATTGGAGCAAATGAAGTATAAAATCACAAACAATGATATTTTTCAGTGGCTTACTTTGGTGGAAAGTGTAGTCTGAAGTATACTTTGAGACTTTTATCTTTCATTCCCTCCCACGGTAGAAATTAATTAGGGCTAAACAAGCGTTGGCTGTAGGTTCAGAACCCCATCCTGAGTCTTTTGTGGACCAGTGGTCCAGGAGCAATTTACTGTTTGTCATGCAAAGTATTACATATTTTATTTGGGTTTAACTAGCTAAGTTAGGGGGAAAGCTTGAAATTTTAACAGTGGTTTAAGGAATTGACTGGTTTTGTTGCTTTTATGGAAGCCACTTCTGGTCCTTTTCACTCTCTCAAAAGATCTGCTAAGACTGATTCTTTAAATATGGTCCTTTCTCTTTCCATAAACTTTCTGTGTAAATCCCTAAATGTCAGAAGCTCTGCAATGAGTCGAGACAAGGCTGTGTTTGTACATGCCAGCTATTTCTCAGTTTTATCCAGTGTACCATAACAAGTGAAGCACGAGAGTTTTCTAGCTTGCCACAATATGATCTTCAGCTTTATGTAGATGTGGCACTGCTCTGTATTTTTGATATACTTCCTAAAATTCATTATTTATTTGTTCTTCCTTTTTCCTGCAGAAATTTATGTAAAAGAAATTATATTCTGCATTCTTTTTTATTGATTTGATCTTAATTTTATAATCTAGGACATAAGTGGATTAACTTTGGACATTGAGCAGCTTGAACTTTTTGATACCTTTAAAAAATTATTCTCAGCATCGTAAAATTTGTTCTTGCAAAATGCCATTTCTCTTCTTTTTTAAAGAGTGATGTTAAGCAAGAAAAAATTAATTTTGGATCAATTACACCTAAAAAAGCTCTGTAATATATTCAGCTAGAAGATTCCAAAAAAGTGATGAGCTGATACATGACCTTCTTCTCTTTAAGAACATATGAACACATTCAGGAAAGTGAAGCATGATTCTAGTGCTAGTGTGTTCTTAATTCTAGTGCTAGTGTGTTCTTAAAAAATTGAATAGTTGAATACTCAAAGGACTGATTGTACAGAGAGAATTCATTTCTGAGTCAGAGACATCTCCAAAAGCACCCATTGGGAAGTACTTTCCTTAACAAAAGCATTTTCTTAAATTGGATTCTTTTCAGTTAAACTGATACATGGGAGATCTAAGAGTTGGTCTTCACGCTGAAGATACTGAGGAAAATTCTTAAGTTCAGGACTGCTATTTTTGTGTGTTAGTCTTGTATGGCTGGGTCACATCCCATGTGTCATCTCTGGGATGTTGATGTTACAGAGGAATCAATAGAAGCTGATTAGCAGAAGTTTTCTTTGAGCACTTTGGCGTGACAGTCTGCCATTAATATCCAGAAGCATTCTTTGTTTTTCCTTAGTTTCTTCACCTTTCTTTCTGGAGAAAAGTTGAGTCAATTTGCATTTGAAGTTTGCAGACTCCAGTCACTAGTATTGTTAGTTAATTAGTTAGTTATTATTGTTAATAATGTTGGATACTGGGGAAAAAGGGAGATCCTGCAATTTTAAACAGTAAATCTGAAACTATTTTGTCTTTTGGAAATGGCCCCAAGAGATTTTAGCTGTACAGCACAAATCAAACACCTGATTTATCAAACTATATCACTTTCACATAAACAACATGTCAGGTCCTGGTAAAAGGTTGCCTCTGATTCATTTTTCAATGAATTAATTTACTGTAGCCCCCAGAATTAGCTAGTGGATGCACAATCCCAACTAAACACAATAAAAAAAAATTTACACCATTCCTCTCCCTGTTATTTATTGTCATATGGCAAGTCTCATAAAAATGGGTTAGTATTTGCTAAGTGAAAGAGTTTTGTAGAATAATGCTGTAAGTAGACAGAAAAAGAAAAAAAACTCTGAGAAAAAAAAATTAGTTTTACTTGGGAAACAATCTTACTTTCTTATGATATTGTTAAAGACAACTTCGAGTTTTAAACTCAATATTCTTGTAGAGTTGCTATATTATTTTGCTCTATCCTGACATAAATATTCTTTCTATGGAAAATAGACTTCTTTCATAGCACTGAACTAGTTAGGCTATGTTGCTTAACACAAGGAAAAGCTGTTAATGTTTTGGTATGTTTAAAATATTTTCTGTATATAGACCTTGGTTGGTACATTGTCTTTTTTTTCTTGTTTTTTTGCATCACAGTCAGTTACCTTCATTGGCATCTACTTGTACAAAATGGACGTAGTGGAGTAAAGACCCATCCCATAATTTGCCTACTTCATTGTTCTCATTTCTTTTCTCATTTTCTGACTCTGCAGAAATTAAGGTGCATAGAGGAAATGTCTAAGGAAGAATGAACCCCATCTCTGAGTAGTCCTTTCTTATCGCGTATAATGTACCATAAATAGTATGTACCCAAAGATACTGGACTCTGCCCTCCAGAGATGGATAAAATTTGTCACTAGTCAGGATGAGCAATCAGAAGGGACTGACAAGTCCCTTGACTTCATCGTAAGTCCTAAATACTGTCTTAGCAGTAAGGGCTCTTTGGCAAATTAAAACACAAGAGAGAAGGCACATAGGACTTCATGTAGAATTCAGGCAATGAAAAGGAACTGCCAGAAGTAACTGAATCTCAGCATTTTGGTATGTGGCTTGCTTAACTACATTTGCCTTTGTTCCCTTTTTAAAATGGCATGCATCATTCTGCCTTTTTCAGAGCTTATATAGCAGTCTATGTGTGATAATCTAGCAGTTAACTACATGTAGCTGGACTGCTAAATAAGTTTTGCAGAGTGATCACCTGCATATCATGTGGCATCTTCAAAATCCTTTTGTATTATCTGCCCAGAATATTTAGTATAAACTGAAGTAATAGTACACAAGAAAGAAAAACAATTATACAGTATTCTTCATGTCTGAGCAGCCCAAATAGTGAGTGCATGATTTAGATCATTTGTGACTGAAATGCAGGAATATTTTTCTTGATTGTAGGTGTTTTTTAAATGCTCTGTAAGATGCGCAGTATCAGTATGCATGCTTTTAAGGCAGGAGGCATGAAGTAGGCATTTCAAGCCTTATTATTTAGGAAGGATTTGGATGCTTAACATGTCTATTTACATCGCTTTAAGGTCAAGAAAATAAAGAATTATTTGGAAGGATATTGATGGACTGTTGAAATGTAACTACTCAGTCAGTGAGACTTTTGATAACTCTATATATATACCTGGAGTCAGAGGTGCTGACATGTAACATGGCTACATTTCATTAGGTGTATGCAAGAAAAGTGGGAATATTTTTGAATTAATTTGATGTGCTCCTTTTTTTTTTTTTATTTTTCCTTTTTCAGCATAGATAACTCTGGCTTTGGTAAATTTTAATATAAAAGTTTTACTTACTTATCCCATGGACAGCTCATTGCTTAGTGAGTTCCTTAGAGTAGTTCCTAAGAATTTGAAATCTTTCCAGTTCTTAGTTTACCACACATTTGTTTCTACCTGAGGTCACACTATTTCTTAGTAGTAGAAACAAATGTGTGGTAAACTTGTTACTGTCCTTTCATAAGGAGAAGAACCTAAAACTTGAAATGCTAGCAACAATTTTTTGGTATTTTATTTGCATTTTGCTTTGAATTGGGACTTTAATTCACACTTCCTCAGAAAGTACTGACGCTTAGATTTGGGAGAAGGTTGTAATTCTTGGCTTGAAATAATTTTTTCAGAATTGTACCCTTCTTTAATTCAAATTTTAGTCCAGTCTTAGGGCATTATGTAATTTTTTTAATTGGGGGAGATTGTGAAGACCTATTTCTCTTGGAGAAAAGGAAATACAGAAAGGTAACCAAAGAGACTGAACACAGTCTTATTCTACACTGTCAGGTTGTTCATAGGTCTCTCTAATACTTCTCAGGTTCTAGTCTGCTGGTGATATAGTTTCAATAGATACACTAAGGAAAGTGCCAAGACCAGCTTTGATAGGGTTTTCTTTTTTTTTTTTCCCTTTTTTTCCCCCTCCTCCTCTTTCTCTTTTAATCCCTGTGGGGCTCTGTGATTTTTCATAGCTGGACTAAAGTTGTGTCAACGGGAGACTTGCACTATAAAGAGTGAAATGTTAAAGAAAGCTACAAGGAACAGCTTTGAGGCAAGGTTTCAAGCTTTGTCATCACGCTTGAAGAATTTTCTGTTTAATGTACTGTAATGCAGTATTCAATGGGGACAAGTTTAATTGAGTTTTACACAACCCAGTTGGGAGTAGCGCTGCAAGGTAGGTGATGTCTAGGTTTTTAATCTTCCACTCCAGAGAGGCTTGTTGACGAAGTGGTTCTTTCTCTTTGTAAGAAAAAAGGGAAGCATGAGAAATGATACATCCGTGGATAAAACCAATTGGCAACCCCCAAAGGAATGAGGGCGATAAGGCGAATCCAGCACTTGTAAGAAATAAAAGAATCCAACTGTTCATTTAAATGAGAAACAACACATGTGATTGAGGAGGCAGGGAGGCTGGGCACTGGAGTGGGGAGGAAGGGACTAATAAACAGAGTGGCTGGTGTTGGAGTTAGGCGTCCTGCACAAACAAACCAGGGTTTGTTAGGCAGATTACCAAAGAGATAGTTAATGACATGTATTTTTTAAAGTAAAAGGAGAGCCAGGCATTTCCTATGTTGGAGAAGGTGGCTGAAGTGGCGGGAGGGAGGAAGCTGCTGTTAGGTAAAGCCCTACTTAAAGAATCACTATTCCTTCCCTGAGGCCTAACAGCAGCTCTCTATCAAACAGTGTAAAAATAGCACTGGACCCTGTCAAAGAGAAAATAATACCTTCTGTGTAAGCCTCAGTGTATTAAACTGTAGTCCTGTTCAAGTTACTTCTCCTAGAACTTAAGCAGCCGGAAGGATAAAAGCATGCAGTCAATATACTGCCAAATCATCTCCCTGCTCTGGCTCTGCATCCCTGCTAAAGCAAAAAGTGTTTATCTCTCTCTAAAAGCACTGTCTGCCCTTCATGAAAAATTCTCTCTTGCCAATCACATACAATTATGTGTTAGAGCTTATTTTAATTTTCACCTACAAACCAATGCTCTTCCACTTGTTTTCTCTTAAGATACTTAAGAGATTTGACCTGGTATGTGACTGAAAGTGTTTGCTTGTTTGCTTGTTTTCTTGTTTTGTCATCTAACACTTCTATTGGTGTTTGGAGATGTTTTCCTCCTCTCTCTAGAGTCATTTGCTGGAGGAGATGCTGTGCTGTGCAGTGAGTGTTTTCAGGTTTCTTTTGCCATCTTACCATCTCTTATTTTGTCTCATCAGAATCAAGAGGACTTAACGCAGCGACTTTTTTGTAAAATATACTGGATACCAAGGCTGGCATGAGCTTAAACAAGCAGTAGTTGTGGAGTGCTTTGCTGCCAAGTAAGGTGTTTGCACGCCTTTTGGGAAGGCTGTGGGGCAGATGGGCAGCCAGCCAGGCCAGCCTTCCACACACCTCATGGGCTGCTTTCCCATTCCCCAAGCAAGCTCCAGAACCAAGTTTAGCCTCACACCTTTCTACAGACTCACCAGTAGCCCCTTCTTTGGCCTTTGGCTCCCACGCCCACCCCAGGGGAGGGAAGGTGGCCGTGGCTGTAGTCCAGCCTGCTTTTGGGAGGAGAGCTGGGGGTGGGTTTCATAATGGTGTGGAAAGCCTCGGTAACAAGCTATTGTGTGGGAGGGTTGAATTTCATCCACAGAACATATACGGTGAGAGAAATTGGAAATTGCATCAGAATATGCAGAATTTGCACTGTGCTGTTTTCTGAGGTACCACCAGAATCCCTGTTAAATTTATAAATATAGTGCACATGCAAAGTGTAGAGCTGAGCAAATAATTCACAATGAATAATTTATCTGACAAATTTAGCCTTTTTTCTGCTCATGAAATATCCATGAACAGATCTGTGATTTGTAACTGCAACCTTTACAGTGCATTAGCATAGGGGTTTTTTAAATTTAATTTCCTTGTGTAGTTTGGTGTAAAAAAGTAATTCCCTGTTATTTTTCATACTAGCATTTTAAATAGTCCAAAAGTAGACTTTGAAGTTCAGCCATCGACTAAGGGAAGGGGCGAAGGAGATAGGTGTTTTTACCTTGATGCTGCTGTTGTTTGTCCATAAACACTTTTTCTGTAGGCTACATTTACAGGGAGACATCACAGCAATTTTTATTTTTGCAGCCTCTGTATTTGGTGTAGAAAAACACAGAGCTGCCTCTTCTTTAATGGAAGAGGATATTCTGAGAAATAACATCCAATGATACAGAGATTTCAGGTAAAAACTGAGGTGGGAGGTCTTGGAAGGATGGGGCTGCACTCTCCCACTTTGTTAAGAACAATGTATATTTTCAAGGATTTGCCATCTATCTCTGTTGTAAGACATAGACTATATCCCTGCTATATCCTGAAAATGGCATCATTCTGGATGGGCTGAAAAATGGCATCTGCATGGGCTGAAACAATGGGGAGAAATGAGACTTACATTTCATAAGACCTTAGCAAACTTTCTTGCCCCATTTTCAGAACAAAATGCTTGTGGCTAAAAAAACATAAACTAAACCCATTTGGTTTTCTGAGATAAATGGTTTGAAAAATGTAGCATTAACATACATGCTTTCTGAATATTCTCAACATGGTTTTTTCCCCATTATCTCTTCATCTTTCTGTTCTAATACTTTCTCTATAGTCGAACAAAATCATCACTGTTTACTGTGATTAAACTCTGAGGAGTTTAACCAGTTTCACTTAAGTTATCAATTGAATCTCTTTTCAGCTTTGCTACAGAGAGGTAGGATTTTTTCACTGTTGATAACCTTACAATTTACTGAATTTCTACCATGATTTCAAAATTTCCAAAATATTTTTAGAATAACCCAAATTTTTTATTTATGTATGTAAAGCTATAACCTCAGAGGTAATGCTTAAGAAATGGGCAGAAATATAAGAAAATTCTATTGAGAAACTTTAATTAAGCGGGCGTACTGTAACCCAAATAATGTATTTGTTCTTCATTTGACATATTTAAGGATAATACATGGTTTGTGAGGCTCTCACAGATTTAATATATAGCTCTGCTCAGAAGAACAGCTTTAACAATACCTATCTGGTCAATAATCTCAATAATCTGCTTATTCTCTGCATGCAGAATTAAGTCTGTAGGCTTTTCTGGGGAAAAAAGTTTACTCCCTCTTTTCTGATGGTATATCAGAAAAGAAAGAGTCAGTTGGATTTTACTCATATGCTTTCTTCTCAGAACAATTTAATAAATTCTAAGTGGTTCTATATCAGTAGAAACCTACTGAGGGCGTTGAATACCTTTGAGAGCAGCCATTAGAAAAAGACCAAATTTGGTCCTCAGAAACATCATATTCAGTGATGAGTGATATAGAAAGAACCCAGCTGGACTTTCAAAGCCAGGGTGAGTTTACACAACTTCTACTTCTTATAAATGACCAGAACACAGAAAGAATTGAAGTGTCATGAAAAGTCCAGCATCTATTTATATATTTATAATACACCACGACCACACATAATAAAAATGAGTAGTTCACTAATTCATTTTTTGGTATTACATAATAACAAAAAAAGTCTTTAGGAAGATTTCAAAGCAAATCCCACAGCAGTCAGCTGAAAGAAGGAATTTTGGCATTTCTCCATCCTGCAGACATAAGACAGTTTTGGATATAAGAAAAATAGGCATAAAATACTCTTCTTGCCTTCTTTACAAAGCTGTTTCAAGCAAAGAAAAACCCAAATGCTCTCAGTGAATGAAGTATTCATACAATCCCCCAAAATGGTGTAGGTAGATTAGCATATAATAAAAGTAGATACTGTAGCAGGTTGTCTGGAATAATTCCAGATGTCAAGATCCATCCATTTTTGCATCCATCCAAATTCGTTGAAATCAGTGCTCAACCTGAATGGACATCTCTGAGCAGTTCTAGCCAAAGTCTGGTGAAGGGAAATCTAATTTGGCATCAGTGGAACTGGGATTAAGCTCATCGGGTAGACTATTTCAAGTCTCTAGATGTGATTCTGACTTCAAGCCTTCTCAGCATCTCATTTATACATGTCATAGTTTTACAGCTGAAACTGGCATAAGATCAGGGAACAATTTTCCAAGAACTGCCATACTGGTCATCTGTGTCTCTCTCACAGAAGTATAAATGCTTGTTTGTCTTCTAAGGAAAATGAAGTAAAGCAGAGCATCACAGGATATCTTGATGCAGAAAACTGAAGCACTCTATAGACCACCTATATATTTCCTTCAATTGCACTCAGAATCTTTTGGTGAAGAATGGATCTCCAGCCTTCATGCAGACATACAGACCAACAATCCACATAGATCTCAATCCCAAAGTTATTTTTTTAAAATAATAATGAGTTGAATAGTTTTTCTTTCTTTCACATGTAAATGATTTGTACCCAGGGATGACAGACACATCCACACCTGAAGACGTCTGGGTGACACTCCTTGATGTGCTTGTTCTACAAGGAGGCTGTCTAAACCATCCTGGTGGAAAGGAAAATACTGTTTCTGCACATCATGCTGTGGGAGGGATACTTGGGAGTTTGTGACTTATTGGAGATGGAGCAATTAGAAGAGCAAAAAAATGCAGGAACGACTAAACAGAGAAGTCACAGATGATCCTAGGGAGGAAAATAAGTTCTGTTTAAGCCTTGTGCTAGTGGGATGAATGTGCAATGTAGTAATGGGAGCTATTTCAAATTATTTCAAGCCTGTGTTTCAATGGCAAATCACTGCATTTAAATTGATAACTCTTGAGAGCAATAGAAATTAGAGCTAAACACCTGTGCAACTGCAAGAATTTTGTTTGACTGTTTTTTCTTTCTAAAAGTTACAATAAAATAATATATTAAGATAACATAATTAGGTAGGAATCAGCAGAGCTTAAATACAGTCAGTTTTATAAAGTGTGGAAGCTGTTACAAACAAATGAAAACATCACCCAGAAGTATAGACTGAGGAGATGAAAACATGCAGGGAAAGAATAAGAAAGTGAGAATTCATCTCTCTTTCATAGATGATAACATCAGCACACCTATTATTAATAAAATAATATGTAATCAGGAATATCTATAAATTTCCTATAAATATCTAAGTATCTGCTCTATCTTACATTGTAATTAATTTCTGATGTTGTCTTGATGCAGCTGGAAACAAGTTCTAAGAATAAACTCTCAAGATTTATACTTGTAAATATTAACTCTGAAATCTAGTATTAAGCTCATCTATGCACATTATTCATTATTTTACTTGGAATCAAGTGAAGATCAGAAAATAAGCATAGTGATGTATTATGAGTAGAACAGACTTTACAGGAAATTTTATTTTGGCATTAAGAGAGTTTAGGGCAATTTGGAATTGCTTTCTAGAAAACATTTTCTTTTTTTTTCCCATCCAGTTTCTAAGTTTTACATTGAAATTGCAGAATGTGTTCATTTTCAGATATTTTACTGCATTCCTACAAATGCTGCCTTAAGCTTTCCCACTTTCCAAAAGAAAACTGGTTTACAACTGCTTTTGCCAAATTAAGACCTTCATTTCCATTTCACCAGACTTTAGGAAAAGGAGTTCAAATGTGAGATCATTGAACAGTGATTTAACCTTCTAAGTGACAGCTTAGTATTTTCAGAAAAGATTAAATTAATTCAGTTAAGTTTGAATTATTTTTAAACATTTTAATTTTTTTTTTTTTTTTTTTTTTTTTTTTTTTTTTTTTTTTTGGTGTAGAATGATAAGTTTTCTGTTGAAATGGAGAGCTCTGCATTCTTGGGGTACAGTCCAATTCTGTTAGAAAAATGTGTTACAATTGCTAAAGAATTGCAAGGAATGAATGATTCCCAGGAAATGAACAATGGAAAATATGGACACGTTAATCAGTCTAGTTTTTCTTCCTTTTGCAAAGAAAAAAAAAAAAGAAAAGCGAGCATGCAAGCAAGGATCATACTCTCTCTGATATTAAAATCTATGAGAATTTGATGAGATAAAAGAAATGTTAAATGAACATTCTTCCTCTTAACAGACATGTCTAGAAAGGCAATTTTAGTAGTACAGCAGTGTAGCATTTTGTTTTTTCTGCAATAAAGCCATCAGATCAATAAAAAATTATGTAGCAGATTATTATTACACTGTGCTCACTATAGCTCTAATCGTAAATAATACAGCAGTTATCCTGGTTATATTAATTATAATTAGAATGCAGATAATGCAGACGGTCTTTTATTACTAGAGCCAAATCAATTTTCCAGTGTTATTCAATGCAAGGTCACACAAAGTTGTTGAAGCTCTTAGACTTCTTATGAAATGACCTGCATATGTAAGAGGGGGTTTGGCTCAGCTGTGTAAGACACATTGACTGGGAAGTGCATTGAAATAATTACAGCCATGAACTCTTGCCTATAATGGCAGAATTTCATTTTATAAAGTAAGCATAGCTGTAATCCAGGCTCCTTTATGGTGGGAAGCCTCATAAATCTTTCAGAGAAGACCAAGTCTTTCTCTTATTTGTAAAGCAGAAATCAAAATGAATTAGTTTCAGTTGTTATTCTTTCCATCTGTACTGTTGTGTTAAACATACTGAATATGTTCATGTTGTGTATCAATACAGAAAAAAAATTAAAATAAGAAAATACTTAATGGAGCCATTTCATTATTTTAACATAGGCTGTTTTAAAGTTCACTCGTTTGGGCTCTGGCTCTCCTGGATCGCTTAAAGCTTTTATCATCTTTTAGGATTGCATTGGCTTAATGTATTTGTCTTCTATCTCTCATGGCTTCAGTTTAACTCAGAATCACAGAGGAACTGATATGCTTAAAATGTGCCTGTCTGTCCTGTAACTGATGAGCAGATTAGTAGGGCACTGCCAGATAATCATCTCTAAGATGCATTGGATTCATATGCGTAAATGACACATGGCAGAGAGGGGGAAAGATCGAGGAAAGTGTCTTTCAGTTGTGTGCTTTTCTGCTTTCTTTAAGCATGTGTGCAGATGGCCATTAGATATGCTCTGCAGTGGATTCTTGCAGTTTGGAATTTACTTTTCCTCTTTTTTTCTATGTGGTATGTATCGAAGTGCTTCCACAGAAACAAAGCAGC
This sequence comes from Corvus moneduloides, assembly GCF_009650955.1. Lineage (NCBI taxonomy): Eukaryota > Metazoa > Chordata > Aves > Passeriformes > Corvidae > Corvus > Corvus moneduloides. Next base: position 146,393,489 of record NC_045476.1, read on the forward strand.
CAATAGTAAACAGAGCGGAGGCTGCAAGTATGAGCTAGTTAGTGAGAGGCACAGTGCTAGGAACAATGTGGAGAATAAAGGGTTGGTTGCCGTTTGCTTGCTCACTTACTTTGTTTTGCTTTGCTTTGTTACTCAATAGAACATATGCTAGAGAAAAAAAAGAATAGCCCTCCACTGAAGAAAAAAAAAAGTGCATTTATTTGTAGAATTGGTGATACTTAAGTCTTTAATATTTCTCTTCAAATTGTGCTCTCAGATTTGCTTTCAAATCAGCAGGAGTTTGGCATGTATATGGGAGCATAGCTGTCCAGGCAATCTCCTACATGCCCACATGTGTTTAGTTTTACATCTGGCCTCTAAGTCCTACCTTCAATCAGCAGTGTGATGGCATTTAAAAAAGGTTCTCTGATCACTTTTTGCTTTTTTTAGCTTGTCATAAATCCTATTATCAGCAGTACCTGAGCTTGAGGAATTCAGTCATTTGAATCCAAATGCTTCCTTCTGACAATAACCAAGGAAGGAGACAAAGCCATTTGGCAAGCAAATGAATCTTAAGTACACACGCTGGAAATGTTTATACTTTTTTCTAGATAAATGTAGGCTGCATTTTGATAGTATATCAATATTCAGCATATAGAATGTGAATAGGATTTATGTGAGAGAGGAAATGTGAGAGAAATAGAGGAAGGGGTGTCAAGGAAAACTTGGTATAAATGGACTTTGAGGCTTTACTCAAATACTGGAGATACGCACTTTCAAATCAAATTATTCTAAATTTTTAGAAATATATAAATAAATTCTCTTCAGAGATACTTTTGTGACATGTATGATGTTATACCTGTGATATCTCTCATGGATCCTCCAGTTTTATGTGACTGGATTTAACCTTATCTAGAGATATTTTGATCTCTCTGAGCCCTATTTGCCTCTTTATTTTGATGGCAGCAATTTAATCAGGATTTTCCATAAGCCTCCCCTTCTCTGCAAACACATTGCCGGGTTTGCTTAGTTGGTTTGGTGTTTTAATTATAATAATATAGTAGCACTTACAGGTTCAGGGCATCGTGCCCTAAGCTTGAGGTACAAAACAGAGCAAGGAAATATTGAGGCAAAATTGAGTTTAGTGTATTAGTTTAACTTTACTGAAGTAAATGCTCCATTTTAACTGTTAAAAGAGCCCAGTATCCTTTTCCTCCTTTTCACCTAAATTGTTTGGTTTTATACAAAGGGAGAAAACTCACACTTTTGAAAAGTTCATGTTAAAACCAAGCAGTACAAAGGTATACGATATGATTTCTTAGTGTACAACTTTTTCTTTTCTTTGCGTAAAAAATTCTGAGGCTCATGGTATATATTCTTGTGAGGGTTTTTTTTAAGGCACTCTATCTCAGAGGTAGCATGTGTATCAGGGGAGGCAGGGATTGCTATGGTAAGTACCCCTGCTTCAAATAATAGGATTTGGGAATTATTTTCAGTCCAAAACATAAGGGAAAAAAATGTCTAAAAGTGACCTTGTCGTCTGAATTAACTTCCATGAGATTCCACTTTAAAATGATATGCCCAGTATTATCATTTTACTGCCAAAAACTGGGAACACTTCCAAATTTCGACTTAGAAATTATTGTACTTCCAACTGAAAAAAAAAAAGGCAGCTTTTTGAAGTACTTCTTTTTGTTGAATACTGTAATAGATGGCTCTGTAAAATCCTGAGTAAATGGCCAAGACCGCAAGTTCGAGCTGCCCCCAAGGCAGTCTTATCTTACACACAGGCTTTTAGAAGATTTTTGTTTTGTTCTTGAATGTGTGTAGTTTATGTGTTTCATCAGAAGATGCCTGGTGTTTTGCCTGACTCTACACCCCCATGTCAATACCACTCAGGTTCACAAGGGGAGTTAGCCACGGGATTTGTGCTGTGCTGAAGAAGAAAGATTATCTTTCCTGTAGGGTGGGGGGAAGCGCATTGTGCACATCTCTAAAGTAAAGACTGCAGGAAAAAATGAAGAGGGCATAACTTTTTAATATACAATAGCATTCCTAAGTTAATATAGCATGCTGGAATGTAGTGGAACATTTTATTATTCGGCAATCGTTTTTCTTTACATCTTGTAAATAAAATGTTCCTTGTCTTAACGGGCGTTCAGCAACAGCAGGGTCGGTTTCTAATCAGCCACACAAACCACTGCTCTAAGTGCACTTGATAGTGTCTCCAGCAAATAGCTTTAGAAAATATCCTTCGTAGTGTACGTACCCTCATGTGAGGATTACCTGCAATGATACAATACATCCTCATACATTCAGGCAGCCTCATGTGCCTCTGATCTATCCTGGCTTTCACTGTCACTGTTTCCGAAATGGCCTTTCTGCCTCCTGATCACAACATGAAGCAAAAAAGTACCATCTGGACACTGCATGCTAAAAAGTCAAAGATCTGTACACTGTATTATGCCCAAAAGGACATTTTCTTGTCAGTTAAGCTGCCGTGTACTTTAGCCTGTCACTGATAACTAACAAAATTACAGTATGGTAATTTTAATTGGAAGCTATCCATTTTTATCCCTCAGGTTTCTCTTTTATTCCCCGTGGCAATCTTCCCCTGCAGCAGGCTCCCTGGCCGCAGCGCAGGCGTGGGCAGAGCCCGCTGGGAGGCCGGTGCGCCGGGCACGGCGGTGTCCAGCTGCCAGGGCGCCGCGCTGCCACCGCTGCCCAGCAGCTCTGCCAGAGCCAATGATCCAAGCTTAGCCCTGTGTGTCCTTTGCCTAATTCCTTAATTCTGCTGCTTTTTTACTCACCTGGAGTCCCAAAAAGCTGTTTGGCAATTAAGGTTATAGAGGGAAAGAGGCAGTCCCCCCTGACTGCTGGATGTTGGAAAGATACTGATATGGGCCAGGGAGGGGGCACACTGGGGTTAGATGGAGAAGGTGAACATTTCCCTGTTGGAAAGCTGTAAGTAAGAATATTTAGGACATCAGTGTTGTCCTAATGGGGAGGCAGAGAGGGAGTGAGAGCCTCTCACCAGAAATAAGAACAGCATCCATGACTGCTGGAGTACAGAGGAGGGGTAGTTTGCTTTTAAAGGGCAAAAACCAGGGTAAGGACAGGAAGGTGGAAAGTAAAAAAAAATGAAAAAAGAATCTTAACTCATGGGATATGAAAGACTGTATTTTCATTTTAACATATACATAAAGATTGATGTTGTTTTGCTTATATTTATTTGTCTGTTTGTTATCTGAGTGGTGCATGGTGCAGGGAATTTTACTGTTTTTTCCTTTTATCTGGATGACTCAGAAAAGTAAAAAATGCAGCTTGTAATATTGGCTTATGGCCTGGCAGAGTAGAAAGGGGTGCAAGCCAAACTCCCAGTCACCTGAATCTCCTTGCAGAGGACAATCGGGTCTACATTTCAAACTTGGAAATAAATTCAGCATATGAATGCATCAAAATAGAATAAATCTCCATATGGACTTACATATACAAATAGTACTTGAGCATCTCTTTTAAGAGAATTTGGGTCTCTACAGAATTAGTGCCAGATTAAAAACATAACTTGCATTTTTCAAGTTACAATTTTGTGGCCCATACAATTTTGTGTAAAATAAAGTGCTATTGTCCATTTCCACAGGATCTTAAACTGTTATAGTCTTAACACCAAGTTAGTTGGTGCACTACCAGCTGGATTGTTATAAAGCTTTTAATGAAAAGATAAATACATACATTCTAAATTTAAGAGATTGACAGTTCTTACCATCTTAAAAATTATCTATAAATACACGAAAGCCAGAAAATGCGAAAACAAGCATCATTATCACTTTAGTCTAAAACCTGGGCTGGAACTGTGGCTGCAAGAACAGCATGGGAAAAACAGAATGGCACGGCATATAAGTGCCCCATAGACTGGGACCTAAAGTTATCCTCCTGAATTTGCAGTGGGTTATATCAGAGGTCTTTTTCCTTAACAAAAGTTTAAAAAAATGCTTTGTCTAAACATCAGAAACACAGAAAAAATTAAAAGTGGGCAATGTCAAAATTCATCTACCCAATGTGCAGCTAAATTTATGAAAACAAGTTATTTATAGTTGCAGTTTTATTTTACAGTTTTATAATTTATCTAGGTTCAGTTGTCTTCATTGCTCCAGTGTGGAAAACCACTAAACAAGGCATTTGATCCTGTTCTTTAGCAGGAGAATGCTAATGGTGGGTCCAGTTCAGTATTCTCTGGATTATGGTTTGTGAACTTTATAAAAATGTGTCTGTAGGAGGTTTCAAAAACAGCAGGAAGTACTGCATGAGAAAGATCCAGGCAATGCATCAGCTGAGAAAAATCCATGCAGAGAAGTGGAAATTGTGCAACGTTTTTCTCCTGAAGGACCACAGCTGTATTTCTCTGCAGAGAAAGAAAGTCTTTCAAGCTGTAACGTTGAATTCATCAGTATCCCATGTGGATCTCTGGCAGGGTAGCTTTCATACAGTTGTGCTGGCAATATTTCCTTTCCTAGCTGCTTCCTGAAGAAGCCTTGCTGAGGAGGAAGAGATGCTGATAAATCTGCGGAGACTGCCTCTATCATTAGAATCTCTTACACATATCAAAATGATAGCCTACACCTAAGGAAAAAAAAGAGATTTTTTGAGTTTTATCTAGTCTTTTTGACAGCAAATCAGTTCTCAGTCCCAGCTCGGAGCACTGGTGGGCTTTCTGTGGGGTAGGTGCTGAAGTGCCTGTGTGGCTGGGCAGGAGCAGGGTGCCTCCATGCCCTGGTGCCACTGCCAGCCAAAGCATCTGCTGCTGAATTGCATGGCGAGGTGGCACGGCCGTTCCCAACTTCCCTTCCACAAGACAAAGAAAGATTTGGATTGCAGAAGATCAAATTCTTATATTTGGGTCAAATCTTACAAAAAATGCATCTGAACAGCGGCTCTGTGCAGGTGCTCCCCGTGCAGCTGCCATGTTGCCTGGCTAATCCTCGGGCATGGTCCATTGTCAAGTATCTCCAGCCAGAATCACTAAAGGCAGTCTTCCAGTGCCTGTCTCCAGGCATGCTCTGCCCCAAAAGAAGAAGACTTTTTATCACAGTGATATTTTCCTGACAAACTTACAAAAGACATGTTTAATTTTTTTTCTAACAATGCCTTGCTATCTATGTTTATTTTAGCCTAGTCACGGTCCTGTTACAACTTTTTTATCAGACCTTGAAAACTGAGTAGAGTAGTAGATTGCTGCCTTTTCCTCCCACTTTTGGAAAGCTGGAACCCAATTTAACTCAAAACATAAAATATACTTTTGTTACCACAAGATTGCAGCAGAGGTTACTAGCAATGTGCATTTTTATAGTATATTTTCTCTGAAGGGAGAGTTCATACTGCAGCTATTCAAACTATACAGTGTGTGAATTCAGGACAAAAATGAATTTATTTTCCTTTTTTCCATTCATCAGAGATGAACACTAAATGAAAAGTTTAAATTCAGATAAAAATTTCTCTGTGTCTGATTCTGGTGTTTTGGGCTGATTCTTTTACAACCCATGGGATAGCCCTCACCATAATTGAAAAGTCCGTGTTTCATTACATGTGGAAGTATAAATGGGCACATACTTTCTTGGGAGGTGGGTGCCCTTATGATAGTAGTAAGAGTACTTGTAACACTATATTAAGTTTATGATATCTTCTTTTAATTAGTCTAGCTAATTTAGATTTAGTGATTTACAGGCTGGGTCAACAAAATGTGTAACCATTGTTTAGATTTGTTTTACTATATTTCTTAAGCACTGTAATACTGTCCTGGAATTCTGTGTAGCAGTTCTGTATCTGTGCAGTGATTTCACCTTAAAGCAGGACTAAATGCTCAGTATTTTGGCACTTCATCCCCAGATTAAATATAGACATTGTTTATAGGTTGACTGTATTTTTCAATGTATTTTTCCATACAATTTTGTTTAGATTTTCAGGGAAAATATTTTAAGTTTAAATGTTTTCAAAATCTTGTATCTTTTTTCATAACTGTTCCTGCTGCTGCTTTAACAGTCATGTGTTGCAGTGAGAACACAACTGGAAAAAAAAACCAACAGAGAAGCAAAATATAGACAGACAACATGCTTAAGCAATCAGAAAGTATTTAGTAAATACAATGGTCTCAGCACACAGCAACAAACAAGTTTATAGATACATGAGAAGGGGAAGGGAGATTTGGATTTGAAAGAAGAAAAGCTCTATGTGTGCTGTTGGAAGGTGTACCAGAAGTCTGAAGAGCACTGCAGAGAGCACAGGCATAGGGTTTTGGAAACACAGGAAGTGTGAGTTGGAGGCCTGGCTCATGTAGCAGGGGAAGATGGAGCGAACATCAAGGTACTGAGTGAAACAGGAAGAAAATATTCTGTCCAAGTGAGAACAAATACTATGTTTCATCCAAAAGAAGAGGAAAAGCAGCAGAGAGAGGCAAAGACACACATCACATGGCCAAGGCAATGGAAAGGAAATATCTTGGTAGCAGCATTCTGACTAGATACCAGTGTTGTGAGGTCTCTGCGTTTAACAGGGGGATCTTTGCTATGCGGATGGATAGGAAAGGCTATGCTTTTGAAAGGTAAAAGGGGAAGGGTAGGCATAGTCTTAAGATCTGAAGGGAGATTAAGAGCTGTTTTGATCTGGGGAGCTTGACATCAGAGAAATAAGTCAAGCTGAGTCTTGGTATGGAGCAGAGTGGTGAATTTGTTGTTTAATTAGTCTAAGATTTCTATAACCCAATATAATCTTATCCAAGTGAGAAGACAAGAAAGAGGTACGGAGTTCATCAGGCATTCTGCTGTAGAGACAGAAAGGGAATCTGAGAATAAGTGAGGGAGAAATGAAAAATAGCTGGAGTCTTTTTAGAAAGGGAAAATACATTCCAGAAGTAGCTACAGAGGGGAGAGGATAAAGGGGAATACTGGAACTTGCAAACCCAGGTTGGAAATGGGATAGACCAGGTCTGGGTTAGAAGACAGTAAGATTGCCTTGATTTCTTCTCTGAGGCAAAGTACTTGTTTCTAAAGCACTTCTCATTTTTCAGCACTGATCCTTTCTTCAACTACAAACAGTTCAAAGCCCTTAAACATATAGTTTAAAATTATATCCATATTAAGGGTCTTCTATCTATATTAACTTACATGTGTGTCACTTAAGATTGTTAAAAACCTCAGGGTGGGAATAGTGTTATTTGCATTTGCACATTTATTTGTATGGCAGCACATAGGCTTATTACAAAATAAATGGTTGCTATGTGCAATTAGTTGATCTCTGTTTTTAAATTTTCATTAGACATACAGATAAAATGAAGATGTTGCCTCAGTCTGTTGTTAATAGATTTAAGCTTTCTTTTACTCTTGGGATTTTTTTTTTACTTCTTTTATATATCCAGCTTCCTTCCACTGTGCTGCTGCAGGAAATTACTTTTTTCTGTTGGGAGGAGAAGAAAATTTATTTTTTCACCCTTGGAACTTCAAGTAAACAACAAATCCAAAAATTCTAGACAGGAGAATAAAGGCATGGAGTATGAAACAGGAAGGGGAAAAATAAAAAGATTGCAAAGACCTCTGCATCTTTCAGCACTTTCTTTCAAAGGTAGTTCTGGTGTCCTCTTACCACAGGAGAAGAAAACAACTGAGAATATTAAGAGAAAAAGAGAAAGTGGTGCAAGTGATAATAAATTACTCAAAATCATCATAGTCACAAATGATTTCACAGAGCAACACTTAAAAAAAGAATTATGAAATACGAATTCTAATGCTGGCAGTTATATTTTTGGAAGTGTAATGTCAAACAAATAGTTCCTCTAGCTAAAGGAATGACTGGATCCAGCTTCACTGCATCATATGAGCATTTTGACTTTCAAAAAACCTCAATCTCTACGCTTGAAATCAGTTTAAGACAAGGAAGATGAAGCTCTGGAATAAGTTATATTGCATCATTAGATGTCTTTAAGGAGAGAAAGACTAGGTGAATTAGCTTCTAGATGAACTAGAGTACTGTTGATTCTGTCTTGACACAAGAGAACAGAACAGATGATCTCTTCTGCAGTTATACACTTCTAGAATTTGAGGAAGCAGAAGAGATCTCATTTAGAAGATAATGTCAAATACTTAACTGATCAAACAAACACTACAGTATGCACCTCTCAGGACTTACATCACTTGCAATATCAGAGATGACAGGATACCATTTGAAAAGATCACTCCAATTCTCTGGCATAGAATGTGTTAGAAAAGTGACCCACTTGCACCAAAGGTAAGGTGGTAAGATAAAGCAGAGTTTAAAGCTGAATCATCCCCATTTCTGATTTAATGCGAGTTCCTTCTCTTATTCTCTTGTTGCAGTCTTCCTTGAAACTGCCTATCAGGTCTAATAGTAGATCTTCTAGATCCAGTAGATCTGTTATTGTTTCTTCAAGGATAAAGTGTTGTTCTGAAGGTAAAAAAACAGAGTTTGTTTTCTGAATGCATTTGAAAAAGAGAAGAAGTGGTAAAAAAAAATCTGTGTAAAACAAAATCAGCCTTTGAAATGATGTAAAGGCTGGCTCTCTCCCTTGCTAGTCTATTCTGGATTTTTTTGTTCAGCTCCAAAATAAGATATTAGCAGATCAGGAAGGGTATTCTTTATTTATTATTAATTTCTTTTCTTTACCAGAATATGCATCTCACAAGACTGTTAAATTTAGGGTAAGAGACAAAGGTTCCCAGGTTAACCTTGTTATCCCTTTGGTCAGTGGATTGTTTTCACAGAAATTGCCAAATTAAAAAAATACTAATGTCAGAAGAATGCTGGCTTTTATACACAATGTGACCTGGCGTGTGCAGGGCAGATGAAAGGAGCCTCTACACAGGTTCTCAAGCACTGAGCTGGCATTCCTCCAAAATGTACCCAACACAGGTGATCTGGAAGCCGTCATAAAATAATTGCTGTGGGCTATACCAAGAGTCAGCAGCAGCTCTTCAGCCTCGCTGTTCAAATACATGGCACTTCAGTAAAGATAATGAGAGAAAAGAAGTTGGAAATCTTCATTTTAGAAAAGCTTAAAAAGAGCTATCTTTGTGCATTCCAATCTACCTGTTTCTGCCTTTACCTTCCTCCTTGAGAAACTTTTTTTTAGTTTTACTAATGAATGAGAAGATTGTACTGAACTGTGAATTGCCTTTTTCTCTCTTTTTAGTTAAAACATGGCATGGAGAGATGCAAGTACAATTATTAGTGCTGGAGATTGTGAATATCTTCTGAAATGAAGGGCATTTGCCGTAAATCTGTCAAACTATAAATGACCTAGGTCTTACTCAAGAAACCATCTATTAAAAGTAGTGACCCACTAACCTCATTTTTCCAGAAAGACTGTTGGGCAGTTATGGCAAGACAATCCAAGAGATTTGTAAAACTTTTCATTTCTTTAGGGGTCAGATAGTAAGATTTCAGATGCAGAAGCAAGAGAAAATTACAGCAGATTAAGCAGGAAGTACTGTTGCCAAATGAACTGTGTATATTTAGACAGCTTTGTGAATGTTCAGCTCTTCTGATTCATGACTCCATTCAGGAACTGCTTAAGATGTGCTTTTACTCTGGTGGAGTTTTTTTGTCTGGCTTCTCCAGCACTTTGTACATCTATTGGGAAAGAAAACCTCTTCCTTCATTTTGTAAAAGTGAGATTATACACAGATTACTGGACATTTGCTCTTGGTACTTGAGAACAATTTTCCTTTTAATATAAGCCCAATATTGCAGTAGTTGTTTCCTATGTTCATAATAATAATCATTATCAATCTGCTTTCTGTGGCAATAAAATCCCTAAATTGAGAAGGAAGTAATGCTAAACTCAGAAATGGTAAAGGCTTTTTTTCCAATTTGAAAAGAGGATGAGAGAGAACAAATTAATCATAGAATCGCGGATGCTGGAAACATATTAAAAAATCTAGCCAGTCTCTTTGCCTTTCGTTTGCCTTTGATTGTACATCCTGCAGTATTCTGACAGTCTGGTTTTTCAAAAGCTGTAGTCTTAAAAGTGATAGGTTACCATTACTTTCTCTTAAGAGTGTATGAGAATCTCACTGATAAAGAGGATTTCAGAAGTTTGGGAAATGAATGCTACTGCAGCAGTGAGGAACTAATGGTTCCAAATATATATAGAAATGCAAAGGGATTTTTTTTCCCAGTGATTTTTTGTGCTGAGTCGCCATCCGAGATGTCTGTGCGTATGTCAGTTTATCTATGTCTGTTTTAGAGCTGGAAAATGTTTGCACTCCTTTAATAATCATACTCCTCACTTTCTGTGCAATTTTAAAATTACATCTGACCAGAGGATTAAGAATGTCTTAGTGGTAACGTAGTCTTGAAATTCATTTGACTGTGCATTGTTCTCTAAAGTGCCATATTTAGCTTTTAACAAGCTTGGGAATATTGTTTATTTTGCCGTATGATGTGTTAGCTGCTTAGCTAATTCTTCATTTAAAGACGTGTGTGTTCTCTGGGCTCTCACATGGGGGGAGGAAAGTGTCCTCCTTATGTGAGAAAGCTGCCACAGCAGCTGAGATATCACTTAACACTGGAGGCTCTCCAGGGCCTGCATGTGCTGCACATGCTTCCAATGTATTTTGGTATTAGTATGACCAACATTTATACACAGCACTAATGCTGAGAATCAAGTGAGTTCTAAAACTCAGATTCAGATGCTCTAAATGGCAGCATCTTTGTTGCTCTACACTAAGAGGGAATGAACAAATAGTTCTGTAGTAGGCAAAGAAGACTGATGTAGCACCCTAACCCCAGAGGCAAATTTATTTCCACCCATCTGTTGTCTCAAATGCCAAGTCCTAGAAATGCCACTGTTTCCAAAGCAGCAGACATTAACCATGTGTGTGAATCTTAGGCATTAGTAAAAATTATTCCAAAAAAATTGCCTTTGTTTGGCTTTCATGAATTGCCAGAGAAAAGAAAAAGGCCAAGGCTTGTTATGGACTCTGTTATCCTGGCACTAACATGTTTGTAATTTCTGTGATGGAATATAATGAATGGCTATCGGTGAGATAGTAATTTCATTTCATTCATCTGCTGCAAATAGTAAAGGCATTTGTAAGGCTATAAGGTAAGGTCTAGGGCTAGATTCTGGTCTAGTTTTTTATGGAACTTGCAGACCCCGTGTCATGATACCCAGCTGAAAGGGGATTGTAAAGAACTTGTATATTGTGGAATAAAATATATATTCAGAGTCTGCAGACTCCTGGAGCTGAGGGTGGGCAAGGAAAACGTATCTGGCTGGTGGTACATAGGTTTTCCCCCAAAGGACCTTGGTTACTGTTAGTGCCTCTCCCTCCTCCTCTTCCTGCCAAGCAGCATGGGTTTGGAGAAAACTCTCCTGTTGCTGCTTCTCCTAGCACTAAATGGCCGAAGAAATTACAAATTATTAAGTGCAGAAGTAGGTTCTGCTTAGAAATCCAAGTGTCAGGGAACATTAGTGCTGCCCTTTCCTTGCCAAAACTTACCAATGCCCCCTCCTTTGCTGTGAGCTGCTTTCAGACATTTGTGTTTCTTTTTGTCTAGGCAGGCTGCGTATTCAGCAGAGTGACTCAGAGCACAGAATCTCTTTGAACTGTGTTTCTGCTCTGGGAAAGTCTTTTTTGGTTTTTGTTTCTTTAATATTTTTTTTAAGTGATAAGGAAATATGTGCTACTTGCAAGTTGCTCCTTTTGGCAAACATGGGATATCCCTTTTTAGTATGGATTGTGTTCCATATGTGATCATTCCTTTTTTGCCAAAATTCCTTAGATGTGCACCAAATTGCAGAAAGATGAATACCAACTTTGCATAATTTGAACAAGAAAGCCTTGCAGTGCTACTTTTCTGTTTAATTTACAGGGGGGAAAGAAATTATGAGATACGTAGGACATAAGTAAGGGCAGAATAGAGTCCTTAATCTTAATTATTCATTCTGCAGTATTATAAATGACTAAAGATTACTTCCAATGTTTGGTATAATCTTACAGTGTGCAGATGTGGTTCTCTTTGGTATATGCCATCTTTACTGAACTCACAATTTCCATAATGCTGTCACATTCTGCATGGGAAGCAGATTTACAGATAGGTAATCCATGTAAGGTATTTTAAAGACAGCTTATTAAAGGATTGAGGCCTGCTGTTAAATTACATATGCTTTCAATTGCTATGAGGAGCAAACAGTATCAAGAAGTACAATAATTTAGCTACAGCTGGAGAAAGGCCTATTTAAAGTTTTGATGACAGATCCTTTAAAGTTTTCCTTTAAGTTCTTTTCTGCTTTCTATCTTTGCCTGCATAGCACAGTATTTCACTTTATACAATGTAATTTCACCAGCAGGTCGACTGTATACACGCTAGGAAACTGAAATGCATTCCTAAACTGATAGATAGAGTTTACAAAATGACTGTGGGCGCCAGGCTCCACACTTGATGGCATTATCTAAACACCTGACAGCGAGGATGGAGTCACTGCAGTTTAGCATTGCTAATTATTAATAGCTCAAATTGTGCTGGGCACAGTCGCCGTGCTGCGTCCCCGCTGCCGCCGCCGAGAGCTGGGATGCTCTGCTGCATTGATGTTACTGAGCATATTGGATAGTGCCCCCATCTGTTTCTGGAACACAAGGCGATGTGTCATTTACGTGCTGTCTGCTCCTCGCACCCTTTACAGAAGAAGTTACGAGAGATTGCATTTCCAAACAGATAAGCTCATTCCCCTCTCTTTAAATGGAATAAGAAGGCAACGACCATAGTTTAGAGTCATTCCTTAAACTGGGGGGCTGGGAAGGAGGGGAAATGTTTAGAGCTTTTTCCCTAAAATAACAAAATAAATGAGTAAATAGTGATGCTGTTTGGAGCTAACTTTAAGTGTCACACAGTAAGATGCTAAAAGGGGCACATTATGCAGACATGAGACTACAAAGCCCGAGAAGGAATGTGTTAAAAAATCATTTTATAATGATGAGTCTGGCCATGCGTTTGCATGTGAACATTATTACAATCTGAAAAAGGGAAAGTGTTATTATGCCATGTATCTTTGAGCCATTATTGGAATTAGGTTACAAAGCTTTGACTGCAAGGTTATTTGAATCTACTGCTTGTTGTTAATTTCATGCTTTCTGTTTAGTATTTTTTCCTTATTTGTTATGAACTAGTACACTATGAAAAGCAAATAATTTTTAAAATGTGTCTGTAGCCTCCCACCACAAGCATAAGTATATTTTTTGATTGTATATATTTAAAAATCACCGTACATTGTGGGAAAAGCTGTGTAAAGCTCTGGAAAGACTAAATAGTAGAAAAAACAAAAAGGTTCTAAGAATTAAAATACAGGCTTTTTAAACTTATCTTTATTTTTTTTTAACATTTCTGTGTAATCTAAGCAGACACATGAAAAATAATGGCTCTAAATTCGGCAAAATAAAACATTTTCTTACAAAGGGTGATCTAAACATCTTTCCACATAAATATATTAAGACTTCTTTTTCTTTTATTTTTGCTTTTTTTAGTAAATGAAAGATAGTATTTTTATTTTGATATATTTACAGTGTAAATTATGCACAGGATATTTCTGTCCTCAACTAATAAATCTGTTTTTATAGAAGTTGTAGAGGTTAATAGATTTTGAATTGCATTAGATTTCTGTAATAAATGGATATATAAGACAAGACCTTATTAAGTTGATCTTTGTCTGTGAAATCTGTCTTCTTCAAATAATTTCAGAAACCAAAAATGCAAAATACAAACTTTGCCTAACCATGAATTTTTAAGCATATGTCTCTATAAATATTAGTGCAATTTCGTTGCAGAGAATTACTTTGTTACCAATTAGTAGCAAAGTTCTGTAGAGCACCTGAAGCTAATATTTTTATTTCAGTATTTATACTAGAATATACTTCTTATAAGGAAAAATGCTATTGATAGCTCTAAATGAACTTTGAATTAAAGTAATGTCAGTATTATCTAATATTGATGTATCACTCTTAGACTGCAAATGTATTATCAAGTGACAAATAATTAAAATAGTTAAAAAAATTAAACTGAAAAATTAAAAGTTGATGCTTAAATAAAACAAAATTTCTCAGTAGAAAATATTTCTAATAGGCCGTGTCGATCTCATTGCATTGTTTCTGTTGTTACCACATCTTAATAGTTTTTATTGTTTATGGGAAAAATTGTTTAAGACAGCAAGAATCTCGGGTCTTCTCTTTTTTGTGAAGGTCAAACTAAATTCAGAATTATAACTGAAAAATGAAATGTAAATACCAAGATCTTTGATAACAAAGTAATTAAAATGTATGGTTTTGCCTACTGTGTATAATAAGGGCTTATATTTGATCAACCATAAAAGTTATTTAATCATTTTAACCTTGGAATACTACCCCACAAAAAACTACTTAATGGAAGTTAGCTGAGAAGCATTAGAGTATCACAACATCAAGAAGGCTGAGCGAGAGGGCACTGAAAATTCAAGCACAGCTTATTTCTGCCATAATACTATAGCAGGTTGCATGGCAACCAGTGGCTGTGGATTTTGAAGTTACTTTATCCTTATTCAATGAGCAAAGACTTAGCCTGTATTTATTTTGGTAATTTCTAGAATTAATCAGGTATTTAAGGCCCAGTGTAGCATAAACTTGCTGTGATTTTTTGATTGGCAAATGAATGTTTACAACTGTTGTTGGGAGAAGGTCTGGAAGAAGAGGAGAGCTCGATTGTTCCTCCTACCATTGCAGACAGTAAGTATTAGACAAGTGCTCGGATCAGCAGTCCATTTTGAGCAAGAGTGCGGCTTGCAAGCATGTCCCTGTGATTTAGGTTAGTCATTTTAGGAGGACAATGGAGTTTTCAAAAAAAATCTGCCATATTTCATTTTAATGTTTCCATTAAAGAACAATGCTAAGAGAATTTTAACATTTTTCAGCTGAGTAAAAGCTGTAATCATAAGCCAAAGTCACAAGTACAAGTAGCGTGGCACCCTTGTGTGCATGTATTACTTCAGAGAATACAGTTACATACAAATCTCAAAACATGTTTTAAAATATTATTTAATTTCCATTATTGTCTTTAAAGTACAAAGGCAACTCTTTCAGTAACCTGTTGTTTAATATGTTCAGGGTTCTGCCAAGCTTCTCAATATCCACAGATCTTACTGAAATTGAAGTAAATTAAAAGCACAAAGCACACATCATAATGCTTGTAATGAACGAGAGGTGTGAACTGGTAGCTCATTTAATGAGCGCTTTTTAAAAATGCACTTTGCTAGAGCATATGAAAAATCTGTAGGATATTTCCAGGTTTCAGAAGCAGTGTATATTCTTGTAGTGAAAGATGCCATCATAATGCTCATACATACAGGGGTAGAATTATGATATGAGTGTTCTCTCGTGTTTCAGTTCCTAACTTTTTGGCTTTTATGCAAAGTACACACTGAATGAACCTTATCACATACACAGCATGAAAGGCATCATTAAATCAAGACAGGCTTTCACAACTCTGACTTACATCATGCACCCCACCAGCCTAGCTTTGAAGAACCTTTTTTTCATATGTTCCTGAACTTCGCAGATTCACGTGACAGCTGTATCGTTCTATTTTAAAACATATTTCCAAAAGTGACATTAGATCAAGATCAAAATCCCTAATAAGAAGCCCACAGTGCTTCTTAGGTTGAAATGGGCACCCAGCCAGTTGAGCATTGCTGGTTTGGGAATGCCTTGTCTCCAAGGCAGGCCACTGAAACATAAAATCTCTCAACTGCACGTGTCTAGCACAGATCATGCCTTTTCTGAGAGGCTTCCTCATTACCCAGCTACTGCTTATGTCCAGAAAACATGCACCCATAGCATCCATATTCTGAACTTTACAGCACAGAAGTTAATTCAGTTAAAATTAGAGCTGAAATGGGTAGTGAATGTCTTGGCATTTGTTTTGCATAGGTAGCCTGGAGGTTATAGCATATCTGTGTGCAGCAGCAAGAGGGGGTCCGTGGATGTCTGCTTTCAAGCAAAGTGTGTTGGTTTAGGCTCACTGTGCCTGTCGGCATGTGTAAAAGTCCCTAATGATCTTCTCGATGAAATAAAGTGATCAATCTTTGCAGTGAAGGTACATTGAAGTTATTTTAAAAATGCATAGGTTATTTTGTTAAAGCCTCCACTAGAAAGCTAGTACTTCTGGGAGCTGTGAATGTTGTTAAAAATATATAAATTCTAGCCTTTGTGATGACAGTTAAAAAGTTATTACAGCCAAATACTTTATGTCAATAATAAGCTACTGCAGTTTAAGAAAAATGAAAGGTTTTCCCCTGAGCCAGTTGTATTTTCTTTGAACATAATAGGAAATAAATATTTTGGGTTGGAACTCTTGGTCCTGTTTGAATATTTGTGTTTCTTACTTTCCAGAAATTCGTGAATTTTGGTGACCTCATTTCTGGTCACTTTTTTTTTTTTTTTAAATGGGAGGCTTAATACTTAAATGTGCTAGTATCAGGAATGGAATCTGCAGTTCCATAATGTTTTGGATTAGTAATAAAGCGAAGAGACCTGTTCAGAGGAAACAATTGTGGCAGTAATGGGCTCCTGGGTTTCCTAGCTTCCATCCTGGCTGAAAAGCAAGCTGACCTGTGCCATTGTCTTGTCTCTGTCTTCTTTTGGGGACACGCATTAACTCATATGAGTCTGAACAATCAAGCAAAATGTAGCACTTGTCAGGCCATTATAATTTATCTTTCCTTAGGCATTAGGTAAAATTTATTAACATAAACCCTGAATGTTGTTCCAGTGCAAATACAGGAAGGAATTAAAGAACTGGCCCAGTGTTGGTGCAGAGGAAGTGAGAACTTTGCATCTTCTGGTCCTTTCTTCATTTATGCAAGTGGATGGCTGCCACAGGAAACTAATGAAACTTCTGATCAAAGCACTGCGGCACCTGACCAGCAGCTTTGTTGTAGCTACACTGTGGACAAAATAGTAGAAATCATTTTATCAGGTATTTGAATGGATTCATTTTATATAGGGCTTTGAATCAGTTTCTGCTTTTATTTCTGCTCGTATTTTTTAGGCTTAGTGGCTACATAAGAGGACAGCGTTGTAGAAGTTCAGAATATCCCTTGACATTGGCCCTCCTTGTGTTGTGGGGATGGGCAATCCGATTACAACATTTAATGGGGCACCTGTGCCTTGTTTTTTTAAAAGGAGAAAATTGAACACTCAGTGCTGCTCTGGGCCAGAAATTACTGTCCAAGTAAACTGCAGTACTTATGAATGAGGCATAATAGATTTTTCAGGGCTATGACCTATTTCAGTAACTGTGAAAAAGGAATAATGTTAAGGTGTCAGAGAGGAGTCAAGGCATGGGGTTTGTTTTCACTGAAACCCTGGGCAGCAAGGAAAGAGTGAAGGTAATTCTTTCTACTTCAGAGTCTGAAAATGAGAGCCTGGAAACACAGTCAGGAATCAACCTTTAGCTCCATTTCTGCCTAAATAATTTGCACTCTGTACAAAGAAATTCATATATTTATAGTATTGGAACCTGGGATTAAAATTGAAAGCCTATAATGAAGCTCTCATTTGCAGAACAGAGCTTTATCAATTACTTCTCTTTTCTGGCAGGAACACCTCATTTTCCAGAGCAGGCCCTCATGTGTCCTACCCTTTTGTATCACAGACACATTGGAGACAAATGTGTTAGCTAAGTTTTTTGCCACACCATCCAAGGAAATTTTAAGGAAATGGTCCAGTTTCAAAAATTCTACTAAATATTGTGTATTTGGTTTTCATTTTAAAACTGTTTGGTCAAAATGCCAGTGGTGAGTAGATCTTTTATTGTCTAAGTGCATACTCCTCTCAAAAATAACCATAGAACCAAAAATATAAATGTTTTACTTCATTTACATTTTACTCTTCCACTGCCTGCACTGACTGTCTCAGAGCACGCAGAGGCTAACAGTACAAGTGTAAATTGTCATCTAAGTCTTTTTCTTCTGCCTAGCACTGTAAAGGTTATGTTCTGAAATAATGCATTTAGCAAGTGATGAGCCCTGTAAGACAGGACCAGGGCTGGAAGGATTGCAGACAAAATGTGCTCAGAGCTAGAAACAGTCACACAGATTGAGGACTAAACCCAAATGCTGCCTGTCCATGAGAGTTTTATATTGACACCTCTGTGATTGGAAAGAAGAATTTTGCAGCCAAATGTTCTGTTGATTTACATTCCTGGAAAACCGCTGATTTATGGAAGGTTGTGTAAAATAAATATCACAGTTCATTCTTGGTTTTAAGACTTTAAACTGCAGTAAGGTGCATCAAGGATCCTTTCTAGTTTGCACTGTATTTTGTCTTACATGAATTTGGTTACTCTAACATCTGTGTACCTCTGTGTTTCTGATGTATCTATCTTCACAGCAACCCTGAGCAATGTGGGGTATACTGCATTATTTTACACCTGAAGTGTTGAAAGACAAGAAATTTAAAGGTGTTCTAACTCTATACAGTTAAGGTTTCTAGGGTTTTTAGCAGTCCAGCTATTAGCAATGGCCACAAAAGGTGAGAACCCTCATGCATATGAAAATTCAGACCATTACTAAAGGGTCTTGAAAATCTGACCCAACACAGTTTGGGAATGATCATGTAAAGTAACAGTAACAGCAGCACAGAAGGGAATTGATCCATTTCTCAGAAAATGTTGCATTGTACATAACCCTAATCTCTTTTTCTCTGTTTTGTTTTTGTTTTTGTTTTGTTTGGGGTTTTTTGCTGTTGTTTATGGGGTAGTTTTTGTTTGTTTGTTTTGAGGGTTTTTTTGGCTTCGTTTTGTTTGGGTTTTTGGGCTGGTTTTATTTGGTTTGGTTTGTTTTTTTTTTCATTTAGAATATTTAGGAAATATATTCTGACAATTTAGGAAGTAATTTTTCCTTTGATTCCTTCCTATTTACCTTTGAGTGTGGATCATTTGACTGTGTTCTAATTCCACTAGATCAAGTATGACTCTTCATTCATTTCATAGGCATATGGCTCTCTGAAAACAATAAAGCTATACAAGAGTAAAAGGGAGATGCTAGAGGGAAGGTTTAATTCTTTAAATCATAAAGTAAATTGGCAGTGACTGCACACTGAGACACATCCCAGTCCCCATGTACTAATTGGATGTCACTTAAAAACATTATGAGAAAAGTATGTGAAACTCCAGGTCTTCCAGTCTAAGCATCATCCTGGTTTTATACTGATATTAATGACCACAGGTTGGGTAGGGTTGTTTTTTTTCTTTTTCCCCCACTGTGGTGAAATAAGATGCCTGAAGGGAAGCAGAATTAATTAAAGTTTCTGATGAATATTGGACCACTACTGGCATTTGCCTCGGGATCAACAGGTAGGTTCTTAACTTTGTGGGGGAAAACATTATTGAAAAAGGTTGCATTTCTTGTGCAGATCAAGTTGTGCTTTTAAAAAATAAAAGGAGTCAGCTGGTGGTCTGGCTTTTAATTATCGAAGCTGTGAGAATTCAAATGACATATTTGCCTCATTTACTTAGAAGATATTCTTGTATTTATTAAATCATTTGAAGAACATCTGTAACACTTTGAGAAGATTTTCTTCCTCATCATGGGAAGCAGTCTGCATTTCAATACCAGGAAGTACTAGTATTACGAAGTGTTTCCTACTCCATTTACAGGGAAACAGTAATATGTAGAAGTAAAATTCACGAGAATTTAGAAATGTTTAATTTTGTAACAATACTGGACATAAGTAGTAGTCCAATAGCAGGATTAAAGGATCCAGACATAATTATAAATTATTATTTAGCCTTTCCTTCTATCACTGATAGACTACAAGCTACCTGTTTCTTACCATTTTTTAACCAGGATTTCCCTCACAAAAGCAAAAGCCTGTAGAGTCTTCTCCAGCAACAAGATAGTGATGACAAGGAAGAAACAGAGCATTTTTAACACCAGCTGTTAAATGACTAAGAAAAAAGTGATGCTGTCCTTCTGTACTGTTCATGGGTCAAACAGAAATACTTCAACATGAATAGAAACAGCCAATGTGCTTTAGATCAATCAAAAGTAATTTTTAAACAACTTGAATTTTCATGTCATTTATGCTTTAAGGCTTTTCTGTATTGTGAACACCTTCCTTAGACATAGTAGACAAAGGTCCAGTGTCTCCAGTTGTTTTTACATGTGACTGAGGTTTAAAAATCAAAGTTCATGTAACCAGGAAAAGTCACAGACAGAGTCCACACTATCAGACAGAGCAGGTGAATATGTGTATCCTTCTGTTTACTGTAGGAATCCAAAAGTTAGACTACAATTTCTAATGAGGTTTTACAAGAAGCCTGCTTTTAAAAATTCAGAATACCAGGGTAAATCTCACTTTAAAAGGTTTAATCATATATTAAATAATATCCTGTGGGGAAAGGCATATGTGGCATAATAAATAAAGCAGGAATTCAGTTATTAAAACGTGTGTGAGCATGTGCAAAGCTGCATATGCATATGCATATACATATGCGTATATATGTATATATGTACATGCAAATATCAATATTGTCTCTGTGTATACATAAAAACTTATTTAATTATCTGTGGTTGCATGTTCACAGAAATAAGTACCTGCACATACTTCTAGTCTTTCTTATTTCACAAAACATATTAATTGCATAAAATACATTTCCCTATGTTTCAGAGTTAATTTTAAGAAAATTTACTGTAAATTATTAAGCACCCTAATTCCTCCTTAATTTTAGTCTGGGGGTTTTATGTCTCTTGAATTCTTATAAAATATATAGATATATAATTATGAACGTATTTTTTTCATATTAACATTTTATCTTAAAAAGAAATAAAAACCAACAAAACTAGCATGTATACTGTAAAGGAACTTATATAGTGGGATTTTTTTCAGCCTTTTTTTATGCTTTTTCAGATTATTTGACTGATGTTTAATTGGTTCACCGGTTAAATACTACTAGTCCAGCAGTTGAAATCAAATCACCTAAAAGTTAGAAGGTGATATTAATGCAATATCTCTAAAGGTTACAGAAGAAAGTCAGCAATGAAACTCCTGTAGACAGTCAGAGAAGCGGCAGGGCCATTGTGTTGTTGACAGACAAAAAGCACTGCTAGATAATTTGTGTCCGTAAACCACTAAAATGTTTCAAGAACTGCTTTCACCTATGGGTAATCCACAGGGTATCCACGAATACTCATATTTTCACTATTTTATTTCTCAGGCTTTTAAATCAGCAATGTCCAACCCCCTTTATTATTGCTGGGATTTTTCATTTACCCAGGTCTCAGTTCTTTCTGTATCTCATCCTCTTCCTGAAGAAGATGTTGATTTTAATCTTTTCCTTTTTATGTATTTATTTATGCTGCTTCATTGTCCATAGGCGCTACTTGTAAAGAACCTGCTGTGCTAGACACCGTATAAACCGAAGTTTTAAAAAGCAGTCCCTGCTCCAGATATGCTGATCTCTTCTCTTTCCCGGGTTGCTCTATTTCTTGCCATCAGAACACTGGGCTATAACCTGATAATTTTCCACTTATATTTCTTTTTTCCTCCTTTTTCTCCCATATGTCTCTCTTCTACTCTATCCACTTTTTCTATCGAAAACAGTCACATCCACAGTACTCTAAAAACATATCCATTCTCATAAATCTTCAGAATAACTTGCTCAGTACTTCCATGTACTACACAAGCTGCTGCTCCTCATTCAGAGCACTCTATGTCTTTTGCCCTCATTTTCCTGCTAACTCAGTCTATTTTAGTTTTTCACCTTTTCACTTGTAGTATCTTCTTGCAACAGTCTGCTGTGATCATACCCCAAAATTTTACTCCTTCCTCTTAAAAGCAGTTCATAAAATGAATGGTTCCTTAATGGTGCTAATGGAAAT
This sequence comes from Corvus moneduloides, assembly GCF_009650955.1. NCBI lineage: Eukaryota > Metazoa > Chordata > Aves > Passeriformes > Corvidae > Corvus > Corvus moneduloides. The sequence continues at coordinate 146,415,384 of NC_045476.1, forward strand.
ACTTTGTGCCTTTTCTCTTTGTTAGCTGCTACAGCCTTCTGACTAAAAATTTATTCCAGGCTGGATTTCTATTCCCTTCCATTTAGCTTTAGCCATCTAAATGCTATCACTTGTTAGGCATTTGCAATATCATGTAGTGATTTAATAAACAATATGTGAATGGAAAATAGAATATTCACTTCTGAGGAACCATGTACTGCTCCTGTAACTTAAAACTCTGTATTCCAGCCAGCCACCATCTTTCATGGGCAAGAGGGACCCTGTTAATATGCACACCAACTACAAGAGGTTTCTGTGGTGCTGAATCCACAGCTGAAAACACAATAGCTCATACCTTTGATTTTGTGTAGATTGTTTTACATAACTATTGTAGGAATATTAGAGCATTACAGAATATGAATTGCATCAGTCACATGCTTTTTTTTTCATTCTCTCAAAAAAGCATTTTGTTGTTGGTTTTAAATACCATTATTCTAAATAGATGATTCTCTATATTAGGAAAAAAATGTTCTGTCTACTTAATAAAGAAGGTGTGATTGGATGTCCAGTTAACCTGTGTGTTTTGGAAACATACCTGGAGCAATTTCTAGTACTGTTCTGATGTTGTTCATTTCTGTTACCAAACAAAAGCATCCACTTAATTCTTTTCTATAATATTAGTGATGTACTTTGCCTTGAGATGCCAGCTCCCTCTCGTTCCCCTGCTCTTCTGATAAATTTTATATTCACAAAAGCTGTTTACTTGAAGCTCTGTGCACTTGCTGTGGAGAGTAAAGACTTTCCTGACCCCAGTAGTCTCTTTACATTGTTCAAGGTGAATTGTTGTGGTGTTCATGATGTCTTGACTGTGTTAGCCTTCTCCTCTCTACATTATTTTAATTTACTCTCCTTATGTTGTGGCATCCCAGCAAGTACAATATGCTGAAGCCCCAGAGGGAACTGCAAGTGAAAACACCTTGTTCTT